>NC_060121.1:405466036-405769066 GCF_021461395.2 Schistocerca americana | reverse complement strand
TTATGCGTAGTCTCCGATAAAGCTTTAAGTGCTCGATCAAAATTGTATAATTTTGTACACGGCTGAGCATAATTCTTGTTTGCTACATGTATTGTTTTGCACGTTCAATGATTATTCTATGATTTTAAGCCACTTATGAATAAAATCTATAATCCATAAAAAACTAAACGATAATCAACTGCAATAACCAGTTTTTTAATTATATACAAATGCAGCACTTAAACTGCAACGCATTTCTACGAAACACAGTTTCATGTACAAACGCGTGATTTTTCGTACGTAAAACCTGAACGATTAAAGATATTTGCAAACACTTCTTATAATTACCGTAGGCATGTATTCTTTTATTATTATCAGTATGTAGGTTATCTAGTAATGTGTAGGGAACTTAGATTAAAAAATTTAAAAAGGGAAATGGGTAGGTAAAAATTGGATATAGTGGGAATTAGTGAAGTTTGGTGGCAGGAGTAAAGGATTTCTGCTCAGGTGAATACAGTGTTACGCACAGAAAAGCAAATAGGAATAATGCAGGAGTAGGTCTAAAAATGAATAAGAAAACAAGAATGCGGATAACTAAGAACAACGTAGTGAACGCATTTTGTAGCAAAGATAGACACAAAGCCCACACCCACTACAATACTATATGTGCATATGCCAACTAGCTCCGCAGGGAGCATTAGGGAACGATTGACAAGAACAGGAGAAAGGAATACACAAGAAGAAGACTCGGTAGAATGGAATTTTCACTCTGCGGCGGAGTTTGCGCTGATACGAAACTTCCTGGCAGATTAAAACTGTGTGCCGGACCGAGACTCGAAATCGGGACCATGGCCTTTCTTGGACAAGTGCTCTACCACCTGAGCTACACAAGCACGGCTCACGACCTGTCCCCACAACTTTAATTCCGCCAGTACCTCGTCTCCTACCTTCCAAACTTCGCAGAAGTTTCCCTGCAGAATCGGTAGCTTTCAGAGATGAAATAGTAAAGGCAGGATAGGATCATGTACGTAAAAAGCGGAGAGCTTGTAGAAATTCTTGGGTAACACAAGAGATATTGAATTTAATTGATGAAAGGAGTAAACAAATCAGGCGAAAGTGAATACAAACGTCAAAAAAAATGAGATTGACAGAAAGTGCAAAATGGCTAAGCAGGGGTGACTAGAAGACAAATGCAAGGACCTAGAGCTTATACCACGCCTACAGGAAAAGTAAGAAGACCTTTGCAGAAAAGAGAACCACCTGTATGAATATCAGGTGCTCAGATGGAAAACCAGTCCTAAGCAAAGAAGGGAAAGCTGAAAGGTGGAAGGAGCATTTAGATGGTCTATACAAGGGAGATGTACTTGAGAGCAGTATTGCAGAAATAGAACATATTGAAGATATGGGAGGTACGATACTGCTTTAAGAATTTCATAGAGTGCTGAAAAACCTAAGTCAAAACAAGGCCCTGGGATAAGACGACATTCCATTAAAAGTACTGACAGTCTTGGGAGACCCAGCCTTGAGAAATCTCTTCCAGCTGGTGAGCAAGATGTATGACACAGGCGATATACCCTCTGACTTCAAGAAGACCACAATAATTCCAGTTTCAAAGAACTCAGGTGCAGACAGTTGTGAAATTAGCGAACTATCAGTTTAATAAGTGATAATTGCAAAATACTAACACGAATTCGCCGGCCGAAGTGGCCGTGCGGTTAAAGGCGCTGCAGTCTGGAACCGCAAGACCGCTACGGTCGCAGGTTCGAATCCTGCCTCGGGCATGGATGTTTGTGATGTCCTTAGGTTAGTTAGGTTTAACTAGTTCTAAGTTCTAGGGGACTAATGACCTCAGCAGTTGAGTCCCATAGTGCTCAGAGCCATTTGAACACGAATTCGTGTCAAAATAATGAAAAAACTGGCAGAAACAGACATCTGGGAAGATCAGTTTGGATTCTGGAAAAATGTAGGAAGATGTGAGGCAATACTGATGCTACGACTTTTCTTAGAAGATAGGTTGAGGAAAGGCAAACCTACGTTTATAGTATTTGCAGATTTAGAGAAAGCTTTTGACAATGTTAAGTGGAAGACTCTTGGAAATTCTGAGGGTGGCAGGGGTAAAATACAGAGAGCTAAAGGCTATTTACGGCTTGTACAGAAACTAGATGACAGTTATAAGGGAGCATAAAGAGGAAGCAGTGGTCGAGAAGGGATTAAGGCTGTTGTAGCCTATCCCCAATATAATTCTGTTTGTACACTGAGCAAGCAGTAAAGGAAACTAAAGAAAAACTTTGAGCAGGAATTAAAATCTAGGGAGACGAAATAACAACTTTACGGTTTGCCGATGACACTGTAATTCTATCTGAGACAGCAAAGGAAGTGGAAGAGCAGTTGAACAGAATGGAAATTATCTTGAAAAGAGGATATAAGATGAACGTCAACAAAAGCAAAACAAGAGTAACAGATTGCAGTCGAATTAAATTAGGTGATACTAAGGGAATCAGATTAGGAAACAAGAAACTTAAGGGGATATTGTACATGATATTCGTTGAAATTTGACATTTTCTGTTTATTACTCCGTAATGTACTTTGGACTTTCCTGAACATTTTGGTATATAATACATTAAAATAAGACAATTGTGAGACCTTCAAATAATATTTTTATTGTTGGCGTGTGACTGTCAAATTTTTTGGCTACGTACATACTGCCACAGTCGAGCAGTCATATCTTGGGAACCACAGAGTCTAGAAGGCTGTGAATTGCTTTGTTTTGTGACTACTGCAACGTCTCAGAAGTTGGCATTAAGAATAAAAAAATAAGTCCATTGTTTCTGGTACTAGTTTTCGTTGAAAGTAGTGTAGTAAGCTAACTTCTATTGCTTTTTATACATAAATAAAATGACTTCAAGAAACGCAAATTTGTGGATAATAGATATGTGAGAACTGCATTTTCTTCTGAAATACTTGAAAACACGTGCGCTAGCAGTGAAGGAAACCACGATAATGTTTCTGAAGCGTCCACATCCACCACACACTTAGTGTAAATATAGGCAAGCTGAATTTTCTAGCACCCTGCACGAATTTACACATAAACATTTTCTTCCTTTGGCAGTAATGGAGGCAATCAAACCTATTTACTGAGATTTGGCAAATCCTGAGCTACTAAAGAAGTGTTTACATGGGAAGGCCCAGAATGTGAAAGAGTCCTTAAATAGTGTTGTGTGGTGCTGTGTGCCAAAAAATGTATTTGTTGAACTTTTATGACTCTAAAGTTAGCAGTGTCTGATGCTGTAATAACTTTTAATCCTGGGAACTATGAAAGACTTAAGGTTCTGGAGAAGTTAGGGATCAGATTTCGACAGAACACTGCTAAAGGACTGTGGGAACTGGATGAGCTTCGTGTACACGAAACAGATTTAGCTGCTCAGCAAATGACAAAAGAAGTAAGTAAGAAAAGGAGGAGGCAAGAACTGGGCTGTTGTGATACTGAAGAAGACACAGACTTTGGGTCAGGGCAATTCTAGTGCATAAAAGACGCAGAAATGTAAGGCTGTATAAGAATTTGTAATAAAAATGTTTTAAACCTCAATATGTCTGAACTACATTTTTGCAATAAATGACCCGTTTTCTAAAAAAGTACTGATGGTACAGACAGCATGTCAAGTATTACACTCCTGGAAATTGAAATAAGAACACCGTGAATTCATTGTCCCAGGAAGGGGAAACTTTATTGACACATTCCTGGGGTCAGATACATCACATGATCACACTGACAGAACCACAGGCACATAGACACAGGCAACAGAGCATGCACAATGTCGGCACTAGTACAGTGTATATCCACCTTTCGCAGCAATGCAGGCTGCTATTCTCCCATGGAGACGATCGTAGAGATGCTGGATGTAGTCCTGTGGAACGGCTTGCCATGCCATTTCCGCCTGGCGCCTCAGTTGGACCAGTGTTCGTGCTGGACGTGCAGACCGCGTGAGACGACGCTTCATCCAGTCCCAAACATGCTCAATGGGGGACAGATCCGGAGATCTTGCTGGCCAGGGTAGTTGACTTACACCTTCTAGAGCACGTTGGGTGGCACGGGATACATGCGGACGTGCATTGTCCTGTTGGAACAGCAAGTTCCCTTGCCGGTCTAGGAATGGTAGAACGATGGGTTCGATGACGGTTTGGATGTACCGTGCACTATTCAGTGTCCCCTCGACGATCACCAGTGGTGTACGGCCAGTGTAGGAGATCGCTCCCCACACCATGATGCCGGGTGTTGGCCCTGTGTGCCTCGGTCGTATGCAGTCCTGATTGTGGCGCTCACCTGCACGGCGCCAAACACGCATACGACCATCATTGGCACCAAGGCAGAAGCGACTCTCATCGCTGAAGACGACACGTCTCCATTCGTCCCTCCATTCACGCCTGTCGCGACACCACTGGAGGCGGGCTGCACGATGTTGGGGCGTGAGCGGAAGACGGCCTAACGGTGTGCGGGACCGTAGCCCAGCTTCATGGAGACGGTTGCGAATGGTCCTCGCCGATACCCCAGGAGCAA
The DNA here is from genome assembly GCF_021461395.2 of Schistocerca americana. Lineage (NCBI taxonomy): Eukaryota > Metazoa > Arthropoda > Insecta > Orthoptera > Acrididae > Schistocerca > Schistocerca americana. Next base: position 405,764,532 of record NC_060121.1, on the reverse strand, counting down.
CAGTGTCCCTAATTTGCTGGAAAGTGGCAGTGCGGTCCCCTATGGCACTGCGTAGGAGCCTACGGTCTTGGCGTGCATCCGTGCGTCGCTGCGGTCCGGTCCCAGGTCGACGGGCACGTGCACCTTCCGCCGACCACTGGCGACAACATCGATGTACTATGGAGACCTCACGCCCCACGTGTTGAGCAATTCGGCGGTACGTCCACCCGGCCTCCCGCATGCCCACTATACGCCCTCGCTCAAAGTCCGTCAACTGCACATACGGTTCACGTCCACGCTGTCGCGGCATGCTACCAGTGTTAAAGACTGCGATGGAGCTTCGTATGCCACGGCAAACTGGCTGACACTGACGGCGGCGGTGCACAAATGCTGCGCAGCTAGCGCCATTCGACGGCCAACACCGCGGTTCATGGTGTGTCCGCTGTGCCGTGCGTGTGATCATTGCTTGTACAGCCCTCTCGCAGTGTCCGGAGCAAGTATGGTGGGTCTGACACACCGGTGTCAATGTGTTCTTTTTTCCATCTCCAGGAGTGTAGATTCAACACATATGGAACTAGAATAATTAAAATATCCTGAGTTGTTTTGTTTTTATGTTTATTTATTTACAAAATTCTCTCAAAAAATTGAGTGTTTGAAAAAAAAATAACATGCCACAGAATACAATTTCAGTAATAACCTAGTTCAGTGTATCTAGAAAGGTGCATTCAATAACTATGGAGAATTGTTTCCAAGATAATAGGTCACAAAATTCGATAATTTAACATCGGCAGCATAGGACATACAATGTCCCCTTAAAGTAGTAGGTGACGTTTGCTATTTGGGCAGTAAAATAACTAATGGTGGTCGAAGTAGAGTGGATTAGAATTTAGACTGGCAACGGCAAGAAAATAGTTTCTGAAGAAGAGAAATTTGTTAACATCAAGTGTAAATTAAAGTGTAACTAAGTCTTTTATGAAAGTTTTTGTTTGGAGTGTAGCCATGTATGGAAGTGAAACATGGACGATCAACGGTTTAGACAAGAAGCATAAAGAAGCTTTGAAATAGGATGCAACAGAAGAGTGCTGAAGATTAGATGGGTAGATCACGTAACTAATGAGGAGGTACTGAATAGAACTGGGGACACCAGAGATTAATGGCACAACTTGGCCAAGAGAGGGGTTCAGTTGATAGCACGTTCTGAGACATCAAGGGATTACCAGTTCAGTATTGGAGGGAAGCTTGGGGGGTAAAAATCGCAGAGGGAGACGAAGAGATGAATACAATAAGCAGATTCAGAAAGATATAGGTTGCAGTAGTTATTCGGAGATAAAGAGGGTCGCCCAGCTTGAGCAGTGTGGAGAGCTGTATCAAACCGGTCTTCAGACTGAAGACCACAACAGTACAACAGCTTTATCATCAGTATCACTATAAACCACCAGAGTGGCATTCTACCTATCGTGATGTGGTCATACTGTGATTTGCAACTTTTCAATGCACATGCCAGTAGTAGGGTGACAGTGCTCTGAGGACGTGTTTTGATCAATTCATTACCTCCACACCCACATGGGAATTTCAAAAACGATGGGAATTTCTTTGTCACAAGGCTTTGCTGACATCCCCCCCCCCCCCCCCTCACCTGGGAATTAGCTGGAAATTGAAAATGGCAGTGTACTTTTCCGGACTCGAACCCTGGTCCTTCTGGACGGGAAGCCAATGTGCATCTCCCAAACACATGGAAACTATCCAGATGCAGGAGAGGAAAGTGAGGTTCGTCTACTTTACTTATTTTAGTTGGGATACTGAAGTAAAGATCGACCCTAATTACGCAATTTTAATTATAAAGTTCGGTTCTAATTACACATCTATATGTATAGCGCTACACAATTATCGCCTGAAGTCGCAAATTGACGATGTTATACTAGTGGTGTTATCCTGCTGGGAAAAAATTTCACAGTACTGCTCGGATTTAGTAGCAAATGCACTCAAACTCTACATAGAATGATTCCTTCACCAACGAGTTGTCGGGAAAAAGGCTGGAATGGAAGGTACAATCTTTATTTTTGGTGGGAATTGTGTTCAATTGACGAGATGCTGGTGTTGGACAGAGAGGAGATTAATAAATATATTCCCTGTAAGCATACAGCTGAGGACTGTGTCTATCGCTGTTTGACACCAAACTTTGCTACAGACACCTCCCACTGCGTTGCTCAACAATCACCCTACAGCCCACGTGATCGAAATTCAGGAATGACAATGCATACTACCAGAACTGATGGAAATTGCTTCTCTGCTCTAATTGTACACCGAAATAGTCATGAAAACACCAGCACTTGTTAACAACAGGTCATAATGCAACACATTTACTGGAGATTGGAAAAAATCGTTTAATAATTCAACCACCACAAAAACCGACTCCATAAGACTGCACCAGGAGAGAGGGGGCCGCTGCATGTGTGTTATACTCGATGTGCGGTCGCGATTCAACCAACTTGGAGCCAGTTTCACCTCCCCCTACCACCCCTCCTCCATTCCTCTCCCCATTGTAGTTGGGGATACAGGCCTGTTCTGTCTTGTCACTAATGGTCCACAAAGACATGCATCTGGTTGCTGTGATATACTGTCTTTGAAGACTGCCCCTCCCTCCCCTGGAACAACAACAAAACCAGGAGAACTCTCCTGATCACTTTTTCAAATGTCCACTGGTTGGGAAGCAGGCCGCTGCTACCCCCTATGCGGCTGCAGCCCCCGCCATAGCTGAGTGCATAGACCCCAGCAGGCATGTCGAACCATAGCTGGAGGTCCAGATAGCTAGTCAGCACTAATGATGCTGACATACACAACAGGCTGCAACGCAATAGGGTCATGGAACAAGGTGAGGTAGGTGACAGCTACAACAACTACTATTTATTTGTCTAAAACTGCAGCTGTGGTAGCACCTCCCCCACGCCACCCGCATATCACCCCCACAAGCTCCCGCCATTCTGCGAGGGAAAACACTTCATTGAAACAATTTATTTAATGTCAACGTACCTCTTACAAGCGAGCATCTGTGAAAAAAAGAAAATACAATCACGACGATAATAAATGTCCTGTTTCAAAAATAGTCCAAATGGCTCTGAGCACTATGGGTCCAAATGGTTCAAATGGCTCTGAGCACTATGGGACTTAACATCTTAGGTCATCAGTCCCCTAGAACTTAGAACTACTTAAACCTAACTAACCTAAGGACATCACACACATCCATGCCCGAGGCAGGATTCGAACCTGCGACCGTGGCAGTCGCGCGGTTCCGGACTGAGCGCCTAGAACCACGAGACCACCGCGGCCGGCTGTGCTGTTTCCACTAATATAGGTGCACTCCACTTTCTTTTGGTTTTGTAAGCAAAATCGGTATAATTTGAGGGTGTTTCTAATGTTCAAATTAGAAATTGTCATGCACAATGGCATTGCATTCATTTCAGACGATTGAATTATCAATATAGAACGGCATCTGTCCAGTCATTCTTTTACATTCAACTGCAGGATACAACTCGCATCTCTCTCTCCACCCACCTCCCATTATTTTGCGACTTCCAACGGCGTGAAAACAAGAAACGTACATCAATCACCCGCTTATAGATGACCAAACTGCAGAGGTCAGTGCTTTTTTCAGTACTTCTTTCCCTGTGTAAAATCGAAAAAAACTTTCACTGTTTTGCTGCAAAATCTATCTATCACTGCAAAATGTCGCCGTTATTTGGAAACTTTCACCAGAGTAAAGAAAAGGCGAGAATTTAAACTCTGAAGAAAAAACACCTATGTCAATTGACTTCTTTCGGTTTGATGGACAAAATTACTTGGTTTGAGAGGGTGCCCAGTTTTCAAATCAGTGCCTGTAAATACACTCCTGGAAATGGAAAAAAGAACGCATTGACACCGGTGTGTCAGACCCACCATACTTGCTCCGGACACTGCGAGAGGGCTGTACAAGCAATGATCACACGCACGGCACAGCGGACACACCAGGAACCGCGGTGTTGGCCGTCGAATGGCGCTAGCTGCGCAGCATTTGTGCACCGCCGCCGTCAGTGTCAGCCAGTTTGCCGTGGCATACGGAGCTCCATCGCAGTCTTTAACACTGGTAGCATGCCGCGACAGCGTGGACGTGAACCGGATGTGCAGTTGACGGACTTTGAGCGAGGGCGTATAGTGGGCATGCGGGAGGCCGGGTGGACGTACCGCCGAATTGCTCAACACGTGGGGCGTGAGGTCTCCACAGTACATCGATGTTGTCGCCAGTGGTCGGCGGAAGGTGCACGTGCCCGTCGACCTGGGACCGGACCGCAGCGACGCACGGATGCACGCCAAGACAGTAGGATCCTACGCAGTGCCGTAGGGGACCGCACCGCCACTTCCCAGCAAATTAGGGACACTGTTGCTCCTGGGGTACCGGCGAGGACCATTCGCAACCGTCTCCATGAAGCTGGGCTACGGTCCCGCACACCGTTAGGCCGTCTTCCGCTCACGCCCCAACATCGTGCAGCCCGCCTCCAGTGGTGACGCGACAGGCGTGAATGGAGGGACGAATGGAGACGTGTCGTCTTCAGCGATGAGAGTCGCTTCTGCCTTGGTGCCAATGATGGTCGTATGTGTGTTTGGCGCCGTGCAGGTGAGCGCCACAATCAGGACTGCATACGACCGAGGCACACAGGGCCAACACCCGGCATCATGGTGTGGGGAGCGATCTCCTACACTGGCCGTACACCACTGGTGATCGTCGAGGGGACACTGAATAGTGCACGGTACATCCAAACCGTCATCGAACCCATCGTTCTACCATTCCTAGACCGGCAAGGGAACTTGCTGTTCCAACAGGACAATGCACGTCCGCATGTATCCCGTGCCACCCAACGTGCTCTAGAAGGTGTAAGTCAACTACCCTGGCCAGCAAGATCTCCGGATCTGTCCCCCATTGAGCATGTTTGGGACTGGATGAAGCGTCGTCTCACGCGGTCTGCACGTCCAGCACGAACGCTGGTCCAACTGAGGCGCCAGGTGGAAATGGCATGGCAAGCCGTTCCACAGGACTACATCCAGCATCTCTACGATCGTCTCCATGGGAGAATAGCAGCCTGCATTGCTGCGAAAGGTGGATATACACTGTACTAGTGCCGACATTGTGCATGCTCTGTTGCCTGTGTCTATGTGCCTGTGGTTCTGTCAGTGTGATCATGTGATGTATCTGACCCCAGGAATGTGTCAATAAAGTTTCCCCTTCCTGGGACAATGAATTGATGGTGTTCTTATTTCAATTTCCAGGAGTGTACATTGCCATGCATGTGTGTATCAAAAACATTTTAGACGCATGAAATAACATTACGGAATACAGTCTTTCACTCCATTTGACCAGATGTCGGAAAATTCACATTCATTTATGTTCGGCAACAACAAGCTATAATTCAAGAGGATGTTATTGTTTTGTACATTATAGCAGGCCCCTTTTTATCAGTGTGATGCTATATCACACTGGAATTTACAAAATGTAAAACACAAATCGTGAGAGCATGCCTTGTAATAGAACCTCCTAATGTCACATTGTAGAGAACTCTATATAAGATTCCACCGATACATCAAAACAAATACTGCATGTGTACTGACATCTGACTTTTTGCTCCATAACATACCTCTAGCGATCTGCGTGTGAAGTTTCTGTCACCCAGCAGACCATCATTCACAATAGCAACAGACTCCTGTGTTGTAGTTTCGTAAGCAACTTGTTCATCACAGAACAGCCTGTTTCACGCAATCTACTCACATGTCGCGAAAAACACTATCATTTCTAGGTTCCACAACGAGCTATATTTCAAGTGGTTGGTACTTTATAATTAGAGGTTATGAAGTATGAAATAATACAGGACATGTGGTAATACATATTTTTAAACACATACTCATTATGATAATAAACGCAGTCATTCCATGAGAATAGATGCAGTCAAATAATACAGGACATGTGGTAATACATATTGTTGAACACATATTAATTATGATAATAAACGCAGTCATTCCATGAGAATAGATGCAGTCGACTTCTATTAGTTTTATGAGCGAATTTGGTGTAGTTTGTGAGCATTCCATGTGTTCAAATTACAAATTGTCATGCACGAAAGCATTACATTCATTTCAGACATATGTAGTAACGATACAGATCAGCATCTCTACATTGATTTATTACATTCAAGAGCACTCCTCATCGTTATTGTGTAACCTCCCCACCGTAATTTTATAAGAATGAACAATATTATTTAAGGATGCTAATGGACACTGCTCTAAGCGTAACCTGCCCACAATCAAATGTACTGACAATGGCAACAAAAATGTGAAATTTGCAATCTGACTCAAATATAAATTCCTCACAAAAAATTAAAGTCCATTCAGTGATAAGAAAATTCAACTAGACCGAAATATTGGTCTTTGGCCCTGTGTAAAACAATCAGAGTTAAAGTCTTACCTCAGAATAAATGGACGTCACATTTCTGCTCTTGTTGTTGCGCACCGCTTGGAGGAACTGCATTGCAAATAATAATATTCTCCTTTTTTGTGATTTTACTAAAAATTTTCTTTTAAAGAAGTGGAGTGAAATGGGAAGTGCAACGAAATCTTTAGTTCAATAAAAAATTAAATTTTTGAAAAAATGCTTTTGAAATAAAAATTATTATTGGGGGACTTGTTGGAGAATAGTTACAATAAATAAAATTTTTCATTATCTAATGATTATATTAATTAACAGTATACCTTATTCACCATCTTGACCAGTGTTGCCGACCGCTCTCCATGACGACTATTGGCGTACTGCACGCGACGACTACTGACTGAGTACTGCTCTCAACTAGACAGAGCTACAGACTCGCAACGACTACTGACCGACTCGCAACGACTACTGACTGACTGAGAACCGCTCGCAACACTCGCGCGGTCAAGCGCATACTCTCTGGTCACAGATGCTACAATGCCTCGCCATCGCTGCTATGTTACATACGTGTTTCATAACCCTCCACTGGGGGGGCAAAAATTTGGCAGCGATGGTGAGTCATTTGGACTTGCCAAGCGCGGCAAAATTTTTCTTTAATTAACAAAATCCTACAACTTACAGAATATTTAAATGTTGTGCACACGCACTAAGTACAAAATATATCAGACAAAGACAAAATGTGAATACAAAACATAGTAGCAAATCAGAAAAATGTATATACAAATTTTTTGACAGATAACAAAGTGCACAGGCACTGAAAAAATTCTTTAGCATATGCAGAACAAATAAACAGACTGGCAAAAAATATTATGTTGACAAGTGACATAAGTGTACTCGCATTGGAGTTCAGCGAATCGAAAAATGTATAACCTATGAACATAAATGATGTTACCAAAAAATTTTTTTTTTTTTTTTTTTTTATGTGACAAGAATCAGGATAGGAAAGGGAAGGATTGCATCATGGTTGTAGCACTTTAGATTGCACACAGCTGCTCTGAAAGTCCATATCTTTCCACAGAAGTACAACACCCAGTGACACAACTTGAAGTTCTTTTCCCATCAGAATTTATCAGTGTAGCCAAGACACTGAACTGTCGTAGTAATGTTCCATGTTTTCATTTTGGCAGTACATTAGGTACACCAAACAGTGGGACCATAATAATGTCTTCATCGCTCATGGTGGTGGACAGCATGTCGTGTCAACACCACACTCTTACAAGGCACACCAACGTAGAATTAGTGCAAAAACCAAATATAGTGCTGCATGATCACTAGGATAAACAGGACAAATGGACATTGCAGTAATTCAGGGTAGTTAGCTTATGAGGTGAAGGACATCAAGTCACATAATATTGACAATTAGAGACTTAATTCGTTTGTGGCATTCATAGCCCAGTTATTGAACATTTCTGTACCAAGTATGTATTATTACAGAAAAATGTTCATTAATTGTTTTACATAGAATCAGTAGCCTTCTTTTCCTGGTTACAAAGTATTATGAAATAATCGCATTCTTTTCAGTTACAGAGTATAATTAAGAATCATTAACCTTCTCCTAATTACAGTTAATTAATCATTTGTCATTCCAATAATCATTAGCCTTTTCCTAATTACAGTTAATTAATCATTTGTCATTAATTAATCATTTGTCTAATTACAGTTAATTAATCATTTGTATAATTACAGTTAATTAATCATTTGTCGTTAATTAATCATTTGTCTAATTACAGTTAATTAATTAATCATTTGTCATTTCAATATAGTAAGAATTATTAGCCTTAATTAATTACAAAGCATTATTAAACAGTACCATAGTTAATTAATTATGTGTCATTACAATCTATCAAGAATCACTAGCTGGCATCATGGGTAATCGTATTACAATAAACAGTGGCGGTCCTTGGCCAGTTACACAGTATATTTAGTAAGACAGAATAATGTTCATCAGAAGTCTTAGTTGAAAAGGAGAGTCAATTATTGGCCTAGCATTAACATAATACATTGAGTGATACAAATTATTGGCACTCATTGGCCATTAACCAAAACATGAAAACTCAACATGGGAAAAAAAGGGCTAATTAATGGCATAATTAATAACAATTCTTCAAGTGACATTAATTATTGGCACTCAGTGGCCAGCAAGTATTGAATAGAATCATCATTCAGTATTATTCAGATTATTACGAAGTCATTATTAAAAATCAGTTAATTACAGTCAAATCATTAATAATCACAGGCATTATAAGTAGTATCATTACAATAAACAGTGTTCCTCCTTCAGTAGTATTCAGATCATTACAAAGTCATTATTAAAATCAGTTAATTACAGTCAAATCATTAATAATCACAGGCATTATAAGTAGTATCATTACAATAAACAGTGGCAGTTATTAGCTAGTGACAAAGCATTATTTTGAATATAGTCTCATTAAGAGGTCATTACTCAAGTGACATGCTATTCAGAGTTGATCAGTATTATTCAGAATTATCATAAACTAGTGACCTTATGTGGGACTGGTAATACATTTTTTTTTTTTTTTTTTTTTTGGTAGCAATGCATTGCGTTGGGATCGATAATTAATTGCTGAGGCATAACACTATTTGTTTTTGACCTATTGCTGCAAATGAGGATAGGTAACGTCATTCGTCATGAGTCAGCTGTAGCAAAGTTATGCAACAAGGCAGTATATGTGATCACATTCATAAATGATAAACACAAATGGGTAAAAAAATAAAATGCAAGTACTAGAACAGGTATAATAAGTAACAGGTTTAGTAAGTATCATGAAAGGCTTCTCCTGGAAAAAATACAAAATGGATTATTGACCTGAAAGAAGAAACGCACACTATGCTGAAAAGTAGTGAACTTCGGATTAACAGGCAGTGAAGTGTGTATAAAAATGTGTTCCATAGCTGTCCTTTCCAAAACTTTCAGTCATCCTACTATGCAATGTAACACCTGCTGTCAAAGCAAACTGTAACAAATACTTAAATAACTACGTAGCATAAATACATAACTTCAACATTATCCTCATCTGTAAAGAAAAAAACTTCATTATCCATATCATCATAACCTCACCATTATCATCACCTGTAAAGAAAAACTTCATTATTCATAATACCATATCCTTCATCATTATTCATCAGTATTCATTATCATCTGCAAAAAATCACTTCATTACTCATTATACAACTATTCCTTATCTCTAGCATATTTCATCACTAAAACTAAGATGTGTAGTTCAGTCTGACAGCCTGCATCAATCACCTTGTATTCTGAAAGAAAAAATTAGTTAAGACTGCTATTCTATGATGAGTATAGTATATTCTTGTTAATGTTTGTTAATCCTGATCCATTTACTCTTCCTCATAAAGTTATTGCATCTCCTTTCGTTTATTCCGTAGGTGAAATTCCCATTTCTGTTGGATTGATTTCTTACATGCATCATTTCTTTCTGAAATTGATGACAGAGATTAATGTCCTGCATTTAAATCATATACCCACTAGATAATGACTGGTTTATGGTGACATAATTAACCATACAGCATAACATGACAGAAAACGTAATATGTTAAAGACGTTGACAGTGTTCAGATGCAAAAATGTACACAGAATAATACAATGCAGCAGCAAAAAAAAAAAAAATGTGAAACAGTCACGATGTTGAGATGTCATAAGGCAAAAAAAATGTCAAAGTCGACTGGTGTGTGTTATATCTTAACTATTTCATAGTGCATACAAACAAAACTGGAGTACAATCATACACACAAAAAAAGTGGAAAATGTGCACGGTCTGATGTGTAACGACAAGAAAAGCGACCTGCTAACCTTACCTTGCCGGGCACTTGCCAAGAAAAAAATACGATAATCATCAGTAATTAGTCAGGTGAATTAATTGCATTAGTAAATGACATCATAGTGTGTTGAATCATACAGTGGTTTCATTCAATAAACGGTTTAATGTTTGAGATATGGTGATTGCCTTTCGATTTTCTGGTTCTCAAAGTTTCGACGTGTACAACATTGGGGTGAGGGATGCTGCGAATCCGATATGGACCTGCGTATAGAAGTTCAAATTTACTGCACTTACCTTTTAATTTGCTGGATAAATAGTGTGTACGTACTAGTATCTTCTGTCCAACGTGAAAGACGCGGCGTGTACAAACCTGTTTTTGCTGTCTTCTCCGGCGCTCTGCGGCACGTTTGATGTTGTTCAGCGCAATGTCAATTATTTCGTGGTGTCGTAGGCGACGACTTTTGGGAAATTCTATTAATTCTTTAATTTTGTTCGGTGGTTCAACGTTTTTCAGTATAACAGTCGGAGATAGCATAGTGGATTCATTTGGAATGGAATTAATTACATCTTGGAATGAGAGTATGTGTGTATCCCAATCAATATGTCTTTTGTGGCAGTATATTCTACACAGTTTACCAATTTCCTTCATTAATCTTTCACAAGGGTTCGAAGAAGCGTGGTACTTGGATATATAGATCGGAGAAATGTTTCTGGCTCGTAACATGCGTGTCCATACGCTACTACGAAATTGAGATCCATTGTCAGAAATTACTTTCATCACATGCCCTACATGAGATAGAAAATGTTTTACAAATGCTTTCGAAACAGTTTTAGCAGTAGCTTTGCGTAACGGAGTGAAAGTAACAAATTTTGAAGTGAGCTCAACAGCGACAAATATGTAGCAAAAACCTCTGTTAGTTCTGGGAATCGGACCAAAAATATCTACAGCGGCCATATGTCTTAATTTAACAGGTATAATGGGATATAATGGAGGAATATGTGAAGTGGTGTCTGATTTAGCTTTCTGGCAAATTTTACAAGACGCTAAAACTCGTCGTATACGTTTTTCCATGTTAGTAAAATAACAGTTCTGTCTCAGTATAAGAAAACATTTTCGTGCTCCGTAATGTGCGTAGCTTAAATGAGTGTACCAAATTAATTTGTTAACCAGTTCGTCAGGTATGCATAATAACCAGCTGTTGCTGTCAGGATGAGAGCGGCGAAACAGAATGTCATTGCGTACAGTGTAGTGGTTTCTAATCGTAACATTATTCCTATCTTGCCAAAGGTGTTTAATTTCTTTCCACACATTGTCTTTATTTTGCTCCTTTGCTATGTCCTGTAATGACGATGAAATAAAATTTTCAAATGCAACTTGCTGAATGTACATGACACTGAAATTTGTTTTACAGAAGTTGGTTGCTACGTCTTGCAGATTGTTGCCGAGAGAACGCGATAGTGCGTCTGCTATAACATTTTGTGTACCGGGAATGTGAACTATTGTAAATTTAAATTCCTGTAAATATAGTTTCCATCTGCTTAATCTGTCGTGCGTGAATTTGGCCGAAAGTAAAAATTGTATCGCTCTGTGATCTGTGTAAACTGTGGTATGTCTGCCATAAAGAAAGTGCCTAAATCTCATAAAAGCCCATACAACACATAATGTTTCAAGTTCTGTAACAGAATAATTTCGCTCAGCAGGTGACAAAATGCGACTTGCAAATGCGATGTTTTTGATTACTATTGAACCATCTTCTTCAATTTCCTGGAAAATATGTACGCCTAAGGCGGTGTTGGAACTGTCGGTGGCAATGGAAAAATTTCTAGTAAGATCGGGGTGCGATAACAGTGGAGCATTCAACAGAGCATGTTTCAAATAACATTCTCGTGAGCAAAATTCTGTGTGTCAAAAGTAATGTTTGCGTTACTGTAATATGCAATCTGTGCTGTATCTGGTTAAAATTTATCGTACGTGTTATTATTTACGAGAGAATGTTGTGGCATATCCACTATATGAACTGTTCTGTTAACTCTTACTGACGTGTTACGCTATGGATGACACCTATTGTCTGTTTCATTCATGATTATTTGTTGTTGCTGATGTTGTTGCTGCTCATAAGATCGACTGTTATTAAGTGTACGCTGAAAATTGTGCTCGTTATTTTTTTTTTTTTTTTTTTTTTACGTCCGTCATGATAGTAATTTTTATACGGCGCATTGCGATAGGAATTCAAATACTGTGTTTTCTATACGTAGTTATTTCCTTTCTGCTGTGCGTTACTATTTGTTGGATCTGGTACTACACGTGCACGCGGCGAAACATTAAAGCCTGGTTGACCTTGTAGACTGCATTGTTGGTTAGGTACGCCAAGCGGCTGACTTTCATGCTATTGTGGTGTAAAGGTCTATTGTTACCAAAAATGCGCTTGCTGTTAATTTTATACATACTGATGATTACGATTTTATCTGTTATTAAAATCACGGCGGTAATTCTGGAGTGCTTAATAAAATTGTCACATTCTGTAAAGATTTGTCATATCCGGTTTTCATTACACGTTTCTTAATACTAGGTAGAGCAATAGTTGAAGAGCAGTTTTGATAGATATAAAGGATAGTAGAAGAGAAGGCAGCAGTGCAGAAAACTAAAGATGAAACAGCACTACTACAGCTCGGGGCCCTATGCTCGCTACGGCACATATTCATTAAAGCGTAATGAATCCCCTGAGGTCTATTACGCACTGCAAATACATTTCAGCTTTTGCGTTGCAGGCAATAGCGGTAAAATTCCAAAAGCAAATCGCTGTATTCTTGCTAATTCCAGTTTCTGCATAATACGTAATGCTGATGAAAATACAATAGCAAATTGTCGCCTCTGGTTCAAAGCTAGTTTCTGCATTACAGGTAATAGCGGTGAATGTACAAAGATAAATTGTCGTATACAGTGCAAATCGTGTACCTGTACGCTGTCATCATTAAATTCATTACATTTTCTTACAAATGCAAATTGCTCGAAATCTACGTTCTCGTCACTCAGTTTGATAACACGTTCAGGTTTGTGTGTGGATCTGTTCGTCTGTGTCATTTCGGATTTCAAGTTGCGTAGTTGCTGTAAATTGCTCACATTATACACGCTGCGCGAGTCTGACAAATGTTCGCAAAGTGGCGGATTCTGTGACGTATTGGTGACTGAAATAGTTTTCAACTCTGTTACTGTAACACTTTCGTCAATTTGGTTGATCTGTCGTGCATATTTCTCGTCATCTTCCGTATTCGGAGTGTGTGAAACTTCCACTGACTTTAATTTCGTCGCGAATCTGTACTTCGTTTTTAGGGCATTCTTCAGTGATTGCATTAATTTCGTCTTTATGTGATTCTGTTGTGCCTACACGTGTGCTATTTAATTCTTGTGCAACAGTGCCAACTTCTTTATTACTGTTTTTAGCACAAGCCTCAGTATCCTCACGTAATTGTTCTTTAATGTCCTGGCATTGCACGGTAATAGCTGTATTCTCTTCACTAACTTGTCTGCTCCGTTCGTTAAGGTTGTCTTGTTTTTCATTCGTCAGTTTGAAACTTTCATTAATTGTTTCGCTAAGTTGTTTGTAATGGTTGTCGACACTTTCATTTAGTTGTTTGAAATAATTATTCATCATTTCATTCCGCTGTTTGTACTGTTCCCTAAGTTGTTTGAAATTTTCACTCTGTTTGTCTAATTTTTCATTCTGTTGTTTCTTTAATTCAAGAATTTGTAGCAACAATGCCTTAAGTGGATCCGACACAAAATTAGCATTTCTATTCTCCGTGCTATTTAATGGTGGATCTGAAATTGTCTTGTTTTGCGTGACCATTTGGTCATTCTGTAATTTACAAAAACGTTTCTCACTCGAGTCCGTCGTATTTTCGGTACACTGACCACTTTCATTAGACAAATTTGTCTGTTCGTCACGAGAATTTTTCACACCGTGTGTGTTAGGCTGGGCAGCGCTCATTACAATAGAGCGTTCCGCGTCATCAATTGTCGTCAAATTAACAGACGAGACAATTGAGTTCGTTTGTTCATTATCAGGGTAAAAGTCATCACTAGTGGTTGGAATGCACTGATTGTTAGTGAACGCAGGATTGTCATCATTACACTGCGTATCACATGTCCTATCGGTAAAGTTGTTTGAATCGGTAGTTTCATTCAAAATACTTCGCGATACACTATTCACAGTCTTTCGCGGCATTTTTACAATAGTCACAACTTTTCACAAAATAAATAAGCACAATGCAAAAACAACACAAATACAACAAAGCAACAAATTGCCGTTGACCTGTAGAAAGAAAGTCACAATATTATTAAAAGCGTAGCGCCAAATCCTAATTATATCTAAGCAAATAAGAGCAGATATCTGACTGTTGCTCAAAAGACTCTCAACGAAATTCGATCCTGGACTGGGTGTCGCCAAGTGTAACCTCCCCACCGTAATTTTATAAGAATGAACAATATTATTTAAGGATGCTAATGGACACTGCTCTAAGCGTAACCTGCCCACAATCAAATGTACTGACAATGGCAACAAAAATGTGAAATTTGCAATCTGACTCAAATATAAATTCCTCACAAAAAATTAAAGTCCATTCAGTGATAAGAAAATTCAACTAGACCGAAATATTGGTCTTTGGCCCTGTGTAAAACAATCAGAGTTAAAGTCTTACCTCAGAATAAATGGACGTCACATTTCTGCTCTTGTTGTTGCGCACCGCTTGGAGGAACTGCATTGCAAATAATAATATTCTCCTTTTTTGTGATTTTACTAAAAATTTTCTTTTAAAGAAGTGGAGTGAAATGGGAAGTGCAACGAAATCTTTAGTTCAATAAAAAATTAAATTTTTGAAAAAATGCTTTTGAAATAAAAATTATTATTGGGGGACTTGTTGGAGAATAGTTACAATAAATAAAATTTTTCATTATCTAATGATTATATTAATTAACAGTATACCTTATTCACCATCTTGACCAGTGTTGCCGACCGCTCTCCATGACGACTATTGGCGTACTGCACGCGACGACTACTGACTGAGTACTGCTCTCAACTAGACAGAGCTACAGACTCGCAACGACTACTGACCGACTCGCAACGACTACTGACTGACTGAGAACCGCTCGCAACACTCGCGCGGTCAAGCGCATACTCTCTGGTCACAGATGCTACAATGCCTCGCCATCGCTGCTATGTTACATACGTGTTTCAATTGTCATGCACGAAAGCATTACATTCATTTCAGACATATGTAGTAACGATACAGATCAGCATCTCTACATTGATTTATTACATTCAAGAGCACTCCTCATCGTTATTCTCTAGCATCCAGAGTAGGTAAAAAAACTATGAGCTATATGCATTCAAACTTTAACCAGTCATAACACTCCTTGTAACAAAACCTCCTATCATCACCATATCTCTCTCTTGCACTATATAAAAAAAATAAATAATATCTGTGTGTTGACATCGAGCATATTACATATACACGTATGGCCTCACTGGAGCAAGTGGCCATTGATTAAAGTCTCCTGGACAGACATGTGTACAGTTTTGTCGCCTCAACAGGAGGAAGACCATATCCCACAGACTGACAATCACAGGAGAGGTTTCCATAAGTAATCTGATACAATGTTTTTCAGCTGTAACACATCCAAGTAGTGTATGACTACTTTGTACGCAGCCATACATTTTTCTACCATGACATCGAGGTCTGTGTCAGGTCCTAAACTGACATTAACACGTGTTGAGCCATTAGCTCTCACAAAAAGCTGGACATTGCATGGTGTAAACTGTGCAGATCCCACAACACACAGGATGGTAGAAAGGAAACACAGAGCTGATGTTTCTTATTGAAAAAGTTTGAGACATTGTGGAGCACTGCCAAGCAGCTGTCCAAAGGTGATGACCTATACATTTAATCTTGTCTTCTACAGTGATGGGTTAGCAGATGTCTTGGTGTTCTGTTTCAAAGAGACCAAGAGCATTGTTTCCTTATTTTGCATTTGTGTACATGGTCACTATTCCAGTGTTGACCACCGCTGGAAAGTGCTGTTCACAACATGTATGGCGTAGTAGAATTTAAAATAGTTATTGTTATCTTACTGGTGAGAAAAAAATGTGTGTGTGATTGCAGCATATGGAAACTGGATGGGCATGGAGCATTGAGGAAAGTCTCCAAACAACTGTCTGAAGGTGATAACCTCTACATTTAATCCCAGGTTCCACAGTGACAAATAGTTGATGTGCAGTGTTCCATCAAGGCTCTCTCCATTTGGTGTCAGTCAGTGATTATGTGGTAATCAATGGATGAATGGAAAACACACCATTGATATGGAATGATGTACTGTAATAAGCACCACAGTTGATAGTGTGATCAATTTTAGCAATTTTATCAGCTCTTTAATAATTTCCGGACCAGGTAATTACACAGCAGAATGCTTCCTAATTTCTGTATCATTGCTAAAACACCACTCCACTAATTTGAGAGTTCCATATACTAGACTCCAAATGCAGATAGATGACTGTGCAGTATGTCCATTGGGTCGTGCATACCAAAGTATATCAGGCAGTGTCCTATGCTGATGCAGTTAGGTTATCTACATATTTTCGGCAATTTGATCATAGTGTGGAATTTATGATTATGATTGACAATCTTTCTCTAAGTGAATGGGAGTCACAGAGTATTCTCCAATTCACAGGGTAAAGTTGGAAGGATACCCACTACATTCCACGTTCCGTGATGGAACAGAACGAGCTGTGTTCATAACTGCTGTTCTGTGGAGATTGTTCCAGACCAGTCTTGCTCATGGCACACTTCCAATTGCACAAGATCTCTCCAGATGTGAGCATGTCAAGGAGGTTAGCACCGCTTACCTGTGTATAGTAGACACGAGAGTGTTGTGGTTATAGCCCGCATCTCGTGGTCGTGCGGTAGCGTTCTCGCTTCCCACGCCCGGGTTCCCGGGTTCGATTCCCGGCGGGGTCAGGGATTTTTCTCTGCCTCGTGATGGCTGGGTGTTGTGTGCTGTCCTTAGGTTAGTTAGGTTTAAGTAGTTCTAAGTTCTAGGGGACTGATGACCATAGATGTTAAGTCCCATGGTGCTCAGAGCCATTTTGTTGTGGTTATATAACAGACGGTTAAGAAGAAATGTGTAGTTCATGCAAGATGGAGCTCCAAATCGATGGAGGTTGAAACAGTTTATTTAAATCAACAGTTCTATAAATTCTGTAGTATTATTCCAGTGTCTGGAGTCAGTACTAACAAGGGAACCTCCCCATCGCACCCCCTTCAGATTTAGTTATAAGTTGGCGCAGTGGATAGGCCTTGAAAAACTGAACACAGATCAAACGAGAAAACAGGAAGAAGTTGTGTGTAACTATGAAAAAAGTAAGCAAAATATACAAACTGAGTAGACCATGCGGAAGATAGGTAACAACACAAGGTATAGCAAGTCGAGGAGCGCCGTGGTCCCGTGGTTAGAGTGAGCAACTGCAGAATGAGAGGTCCTTGGTTCAAGTCTTCTCTCGGGTGAAGATTTTAATTTTTTATTTTCAGTCAATAATCAAAGTTCAGGCACTCACACATAATTAACTTCGCTCTCCAAAATTCCAGGACATGTTCAGATTTGCTCGGACATATGCAGGATTTCAAGGTCTACGCACGGAAAAATTTGAAAACTTTAAAAACATATGTTTTGACAGAACACAGGGAAAACTGTGCGACTGTGAAACTGATGCATTCATTTGTTGCAGTTTATGTGACAAACTCTTATGTTTTCATCACTTTTTTGGGAGTGATTATCACATCCACAAGAAAACCTAAATCGGGCAAGGTAGAAGAATCTTTTTACCCATTCGCCAAGTGTACAAGTTAGGTAGGTCGACAACATATTCCTGTCATGCCGTCACCAGTGTCGTATAGAATATATCAGACGTGTTTTCGGTTGACCTATGACCTTGCGATCAAATGTTTTCGGTTCCCATTGGAGAGGCACGTCCTTTCGTCTACTAATCGCACGGTTTTGCGGTGCGGTCGCAAAACACAGACACTATACTTATTACAGTGAACAGAGACGTCAATGAACGAAAGGACAGATTATAACTTTGCGAAAATAAACAAAGAAAATTTTTTTAGTCAAGGTAAGAATTGAACCAAGGACCTCTCATACCGCAGTTGCTCACGCTATCCACGGGACCACGGCGCTTCTGCGGGTACAGTTTCCTGTGATATTGCATATGTTGTTCATGGGCTACTCAGTTTGTATATTTTGCTTATTTTTTTCATAGTTCTACACAACTTCTTCCTGTTTTCTCGATTGATCTGTGTTCAGTTTTTCAAGGCCTATCCACTGTACCAACTAATAACTAAATCTGAGGGGGGTGCGATGGGGAGGTTCCCTTGTAAGAAGGTACTGGCGCTAGAGAAACGATCCTTGAGAGTAAACACACACACACACACTCTTAAGGACACATTGTTGTACACTTAAAACAGCTATATTGTTAAAGCCATATGGTTTCTGATGTATTAGTCATGCAGAATGCAACGCTTGTAATACTCTAATGCAGGATATGTGTGTCGAACATCTGACATACAACCACCTCCCAAGTTTTCTACCCGAATCACTATGGTGACAAACTTTAAGATGGTAAAACTAAGTCATTCCACACTATTTTGGTGTCCTAGGAGCTGTTCCTCACTACAAAGGTATCGTCAGTGTACATCCACCACACAAGCTGATTATAAATCAACTAGAATGAAGGTCTGTTCTGTCTCTTAGGAAATTGACCTATTTTATATGTCTTTTTACATAAGAACCGTATGTACTCTCAGCCACGTTTTGAATGTCAGTCACGCTTATCAGTAGTGGTAGCAGTTTTTATGGGTGTGGCTATGCCTCACTAGGAAACAGAACGAGGAGAGAGCGACATGAATGTTTTCGATAGTTGATACATTGAGTTACCACCCACGGTCTGCTGCATAAAATGCACACGAAGAAACAGTGACTCCTTACAAGGGAGTAAGCGCTCGATCAGAAGCCAAAGGAGATGTAACAGTCTTATTGCTTTTTACAGTAACATCACCACAGCCCTGGTAGCATTCGTCTTGGACACAGAAGTCATGGTCTGATGATAGTTTTGCTCATGTGTAGGATAATTTAGCAATTTCGTCCTAACACCACGTCCCTAGAGTACACCCTCCTCACACTATTAAGGCATCACTCCACTCTCCTATAGAACATGCTAAGGAATGACTGCAGTCCACTCTCTTACAGAACACGCTAGGGAATGGCTTAAATCTAATTAAAACATTGATTCTTTTCCTTTAAACTTATGGAATATTGCTTGTGATAACGAACCGTAATTCGGTAATATCTACGTTCGACCGCATCTGTGAGAACACAACCCTGGATTGGGATAAATAGGTTTCGCCTTCTTTAATATAGTGCTTCTGTGTAATACTGATATCGACTTTGTGGATGTATGTGTTACGAAAACACAAGTAGTTTTCAGGGGGAGAGGGAGGGTTAAAACTGAAGCCGACCGGCGTGGCCGAGCGGTTCTAGGCGCTACAGTCTGGAACCGCGCGACCGCTACGGTCGAAGGTTCGAATCCTGCCTCGGGCATGGATGTGTGTGTTGTCCTTAGGTTAGTTAAGTTTAAGCAGTTTTAAGTTCTATGGGACTGATGACCTTAGAAGTTAAGTCCCATTGTGCTCAGAGCCATTAAAACTGAATGGTTCAAATGGTTCAAATGGCTCTGAGCACTATGCGACTTAACTTCTGAGGTCATCAGTCGCCTAGAACTTAGAACTAATTAAACCTAACTAACCTAAGGACATCACACACATCCATGCCCGAGGCAGGATTCAAACCTGCGACCGTAGCGGCCACGCGGTTCCAGACTGAAGCGCCTTTAACCGCACGGCCACACCGGCCGGCAAAACTGAATGGAGACAGAGCATAATTATTAAGCGTTTTTCAGTCTTGAGTGTTTGGGCACCCCCAACTCACCTCATTTCCCCGAACTACATAGTACTTTTTCCCTGATTTTATAATTCTTGATCAATTTACGTAATTTTGGGATTTTACATATTTCGTTATATTTCCCTCAATTTTACGTATTTTACATCAATTTGTTACAATTATGCTATGTTTTCCTCGATTTTTACCGAATTTATGTTATTTTTCATATTTTTTCGATAGTTTTCCGTATGTATATGATCATATTGCTGGCACACCCGCGCTATGCTTGATTTTGTACTATGGTATTTGCGTGCCTTATGCATACTAAAAAATCCTAAGAATTTCCCTCTTCTCATCGATCTATATGTATGCATTTTGGATAGGACAATCATGACAAGCTTCGCTTCGTAGCTAGATGAGGCCCATTGAATGGTGCAGATTGGAAATTCGAAGTACAGAAACAGTTCCGTGTACTGCTATGACACATCAGGGACCTTGTCTTCATAGAAACTTGAAGTCTGGCACAGTTCTGCATGTTCATTTGACTTCCACTCTACCATGTAGGGATCTGCAACCCAGAGTTGACATGTGAACAGACTTTATTTCTGCTGCTGCTCTGATATTTTTCCCAAAAGTATATGCTCTTATTTCTTAGCAGATGAGCTTTGTACCTTCGAATTCTGATACGTTCCCACAACCCTGTCAGGACATCTACAAACTGTAGATTTCGGGTCCTTTTTTTATCCTAGTAATAAGTTATTCGTTACTTGACAAAGTGTCAACTACACCTAGCATCCTGGGCCGTAAGAGCTCGCCCTCTCACTATCTCTAGAGGGCACCTCCACAGCAGCGCACTGTATAGACGAACATTTAACAAGTTATGCATTTGAACCGCAACCATCCGCCACTGACAACTCTACACAACTACATATAGAGACTATGCATGCATTTTTCCAGTCACGAAGTCTCAATTTCAATCACTTTTACGTTATTTTCGACAGGGCTACAACCCTTCAAACAGCGAAATACTATTTGCAAAATGCTTCTGTAGTGGATATAAGCACATTTAAATTACACCTGCTAAAGAGCATAACATCTTCGATGCAAGTTTTGTTACCAATATTTTGTAACAAGTTTGTCTAGATTCTCCAGTAATAACGACAAACCAAAGCATTCTGCTGTGCGTATCACTCCTTTTAGAGGCTGGCACATGATCATCCCAATTCCACTATTTTGTGTTCTAGATGTCCACTGGATGGAGGGAGACAATCCTCCATGAGTATTATTCTTATGTACAAGATAGAACAGCAGATTAATTGGACACTGTAGTATAGCACTGTACTCAATTACAACCAGCCACTTATAAGCACACATTCCACAGATGCAGTGCATTTGACCTATTTTCTGTACACATTTAACAGCATGTAAGAAACGTCCATGGGCAACTGATTTCCACAGATTGAGACAGTATGTTAACACCACCAGATGGATCTCTTTGTGGACCATCAGTGACATGACAGAACAGGCCTGTATCCCTACCTTTGGTGGGGAGAGGGATGGATGAGTGGCTCTAAGTTGGTTAGCTTGTGACCACACATCGAGAAAAACACACTTGCAACTGTCGCCCCTGTCTCCTGGTGCAGTCTTTTGGGGGTCAGCTTTTGCAGTAATTGTATTACTATGGCGAGTTTTTCCAATCCCCACTAAACGTCTTGCATTATGACCTGTTGTTTACAAGTGCTGGTGTTTTCATGACAATTTCGGCGTGTAATTAGAACAGTGAAGCAATTTCAATCAGTTCTGGTAGCGTGTATTGCCATTCCTGAATTTCAATCACCTGGGCTGCAGGGTGATTGTTGAGCAATCCAGCGGAAGGCGTCTGTAGCGAACTTCGATGTCAAACAGCGATAGACACAGTTATTACGGTAAATTCCTCTGTGTCAAACACCAGCGTCTCGTCAGTTGAACACAATTCCCCCCAAAAATAAAGATTGTACATTCCACTCCAGGGTTTTTCCCGCCAGTTTGTAGGTGAATGGATCGTTCTGTGTAGAGTTTGAGTATGTTTGCTACTATTTTTGAGTGGTATTGTGAAATTCTTTCCCAGCTGGATAATACCAGTTGTTTGACATCGTCAATTTTTGAGCTATATTGCGATTTCAGACGATCCTTGTGTAGCGCTATGCATATAGGTGTGTGAATAGTACCGGTCTTTATAATTAATTACATAATTAGGACCGATCTTTACTTCAGTTTCTCAACCAAATGAAGTACACTAACCTAACCTTCCTCTCCTTCATCTGGACGGTTCGTGCGTGTTTGGTGGGAGCACTTGGGCTTTCCGTCCAGAAGGACCAGGGTTCAAGTCCCAGAAAGGGCACCATCATTTTGAATTTCCAGCTAACTCCTGGTAGGTGGTGGGGAGGGGGTGGAGTGGAACATCAGCAAAGCCTTGTGACAAATTACCATCATTTTTCAAATTCCCACCATTTTTAATTTCCCACCAAAATTTGAAATTCCAGCTAAAAGTCGAAATTCCCACCAACAGGGTAGGTGGAAGGAGGGTGAGTGGGCGGGGTGGGGAGGGGAGGTGGTGGGGATCCACGTGCTGGCTGGGAAAAGCACATGATGTCATTCCAAAGTGGAGGTAATTAATTGGTCAATTTAATTAATTTGCATATCAATTTGATATCAAAAGTGTCCTCGGAGCACCAACAGTCTACTACTCATTCTCACATAATCATAGGTGCTGTAAGAATGTCAAATTCTGGTCCAGGTGAAATGACTTACAACAGGGACCTAATATTAAAAGTCCCTTAAAAGTGCAGTGGTTTATTAAATTGATGCCTTTAAGCAAAATGATCAAATACATTGATGAAATTTCTTCCCTGTATACTAAAACTAAAGTTCCAAAACTCTCAGAAATTCTAGAGTTTCCAAGGAGTAGACATTACACATTGTTCGTTAATATTTTATTCTCAGCGAAATGAAACTGTTCAACATGGTAAGTTGAATTCAGAAATTCTACGGAAATACTTTCACTACAATAACTTGCAGCTACAAATCAGAAAGAATACAAACACTGTAACTTATTTTCTTGTACATTTTGCAATTCAATAAATTATGAGCAATATGACTGAAGCCGATGGCCTGTATACCGTCGTGCTGTCATCTGGGCCTGATCACGGAGTTAGTTTTATTTTGATTATTATCGTTGATGTGGACACACAAAAAATGTTAAA
This sequence comes from Schistocerca americana, assembly GCF_021461395.2. Lineage (NCBI taxonomy): Eukaryota > Metazoa > Arthropoda > Insecta > Orthoptera > Acrididae > Schistocerca > Schistocerca americana. The sequence goes on along the minus strand of NC_060121.1, from coordinate 405,741,018 downwards.
CGCGATTGTACGTTGTACGTTTGGGGTGAAGTGGTGCAGTGGTTAAGGAGCGGGATTCGGATGCAGCAGTGGCCTTCATTCCACCTCCGGACGTCAAATTTAAGCTTCCCGTTGTTTCCATAATTCTGTTAGCATGAATGCCGGAATGGTTCGTTTGAAAAAGACAGTGCCGCTTTACTCTCCGTTTATTTCTCGCTCCAAGTTTTAATTTCGTATCTAATGATCGCGTCGTCGACGACACGTTAAACACTAAACAGTCTTTCTTTTGCACCTAGTAGATGTGCAAGCTTAATGCCTGCAACGAGTTGCTCGACGCTTGCCTCTGCAGAGAATAAATCATGAGCAGATTCAAATAAAGCCACACCGTCGGAATAGAAAGTCGGTTCAGGTGTCGCTGATGTCTAACCGAAATTGGAAACATCTTATTGAGAGTTTCGTTTTTCACTATTGTACACAGTTTCTAAATTTACTGCGTGATAAGAACTACTCCCAGAATTTCATTCGAAAATAACTAAGGATTAATAGTGTACTAGAGCAGGGTGGTCAAAAACCGATAAAACAAGAAATATCGGGAATTGTTAGGGAAATATCGCGGAAATATCATGGAATTTCATAAAGCATCAGGAAATTTATTTGCGACCTCCCAATATTTTTTTTATATTACCGCAGAGAGGGGTTACTTTGTGCCAACACGATCTTTACAACGTATCATGCCATCTATGGACTGCAGCTGGAAGTTCATTGTGCATAATTGTTTGGGATAATATTGTAGTTTTGTTCTGTGGTATAAATTGTGAAAACTTTGAGCCGTGTGGCGTACTGGTGGTGTTCTCCAACAAATACCGATTGCGTACGGTTTTTTCTTTTTATTTTTTTTTATATCTACGATGCGTTGGTTCAGCCTTCGAAATCTTAATATACGCTGTACACTTACGAATTGCCATGCGACATCTATACTGTATAGACCCACTACTTTAATTTCATACTTTGTGTACAGTTTCTGTGAAGAACCGTCTCTATAATGCGCTCTCGAAAAATCCCTTGTTACCTCCGTGTGTCATTTATGCCGTCGGTTAAAGACCGTAACAGTAAAAATGTCAAATTATTAATTTTTTAATTTTTTGCTACTGCATTCAGCATGAAAGTACGCTTTCAAAGCTATTGGTTGACAGACCCAGATTTGAAGTTTTGGGCGGAAGAAGTTAAAAACGATTCTAAGAGCGCAAAATACGAGCTTTGTGATGTTACAGTTTCTTTAAGCAATATCGGTATAACAGCTGTTAAAAGCCATGCTAAATGATTAGAACATATTAGCAGAGTTAAAATCTATAAAAATACACTCCTTTTCAAATATTAACTTGTCTACAACATACTTGTACAGAGACAGTTAAACATGATTCGTTAGAAAAATTAACCATTTCTCATCATAAATCAACAAAATGAACCACAAATAATTCAGGAATTACGAAATACTGCCAGCTCCTCTCTTCTCAAAGCAAAAATTAGCCGTGCAGTAATACTTTGGTGTACTCATATACTGATAACTCGCAAGCCAATTCGCTCAGCTGGAACTGATGTACAATTATTTAAAAAAATGTTCAAGGATAGTGAAATAACCAGAAGAATGGAACTGCAGTGAACTAAAATTGCGTATTCCATTCTTTATGGGATTGCTCCTTATTATAAAGATAGATTGAGGGGATCTATTACTTCTTGCAATCATTTCGTTACAGGATTTGGTGAGTCTCTCAACAAAGTTTGTCAAGAAACTTAAATGGATATCAATATATTTTGGACCAATGAAAAAAGCGATGACTTTACACGAGATTTAACATCTATTTTTCTTCGTCGTACCAGAGCTTCTGATCTTCTTTCGTCGTTCAAGGAAACGCTTCTGCCACTTATACACCTTAATAAAGTTCTACAAATCTGAGTGGATGGACCAACTGCTAATCACGAATTTTTCAGAGATCTGAAATCTGAGCTGCAGTGTATTAAAGAAAACAATAATACAGTGATACTTTATATAGGCAGTTGCAGTCTTGATATTATGCATAGCGCATTTAAATGTGGAATTGAAGCCACTAATTGGAATATTGTTCAATTTTAAAGCAAATTTAGTATCTGTTTAAAGACGTACCATCTCATCGTGCTCAGATAACAGAGTGTTCAGGATCAAATACTTAGCCTAAAACATGTTGCGCAGTCAGATGAAGGTACTGCTCCTCGTGCTATTGAAATTATTAGGAATCTTAAAAAAATAGTGGAGAGTTTGCAGCGTGACGAAAAAGAACCTACTACAACTTGCTACAGAATTGTAAATGGGGCTCTTTTAGCTCATTTTCTGCCAGCGAAGTGGGAATTCTTTGGGTCATTAGCAGCTGAATCACAATTTATGATATTACAATTTAGAAAAGATGTTGCAGTTGCTTTCATAGCTTTTACAGAAAAACTGTTGACGCGATCACCTTCATTGCAGAAGTCTCGTTCTTTGAACCAACTCTTGTACATTTTCCTAATCTCAGAAATGGGAGATTCAAAAGTCTACCCACTATTTTGAATGTAAGTTATTGGATCAATCGTACTGCTGCTGATGAATTACTCGAGATTCTATTCACGAGCTAACCAACACCTGGATCATTTTTGAAACGAATTAATTCTTACACACACCGATCCACAATCATTAGTAAAACTGTTAAAGATAGTTATGATTTTATCTCATGGCAATGCTAATATTCAAAGCGGTTTCTCAGTCAGTTCTAAATGCTTAGTAGAGAATATGAAAAATGAAACATTAATCACTAAAAGATTAATATATCACTGTGTCCTAAATGAGACAAATGGAGTGGTTGCAACTCTTGATGTTTCAAAATCTTAGTTACCAGAACTCGCGTTCAAAGTTGTCAGACGAAACCAAACGTCGTAAAAAAAAGCTAAAATAAATAAATGAGAAGGTTTGGAAAAGAAAAAAAAACGTGTAGCAAATGAAAAAAAAAAGATCCGGCGTCAAAAAAGCTAAACTTTCAGCTGAGATTTAAGCTACTGACGAGCAATGTAAATACCCTCAATAATTTTGAACTATCAACTATTAGAATAGAAATTTGTACTAGTACGTATTACAAGTCATTATCTTATTTTTATGTCAGTCATTTTAGGTTCTATACATTTTATAAGATTGTTAAATTACTTATGAAATACCAACTATGGCAATGTACTACAAATGAATAAAATAAAAATAAACTATTTGTGTTTAAAAGTGTCTTCTTAATTTTTGCGAGTTTTGTACCAGATTTAATTGTTGACAGTTAGAAAGCAATTAAAACTTTAATTGTCTTTTTAATACGAATAAAATTTCAAAATCACGGAAAATATTTACAAACTTTACTGGAAAACCCGGGAATACCAGGGAATTTTTGAATCATTTCTTTGTCGTCATCCTATAGAGGCAACGAAGAAGGTAGTTCCCGCGCCCATTGCGCGTCTTGTGTTCTCAGGTGTAGCGAGTGACTGGCTGGTTATTGGCTCTCTGGCTGCACCCGCCCAACACACAGCCACGCCGCTCTGCACACAATTAATTTTTCGTCTCGACGTGCAGCTGGCACGACCTTCTGCGTTCTTGGCGCCCACCGCCGCTGTCCGTCGTTCGACGTTTTTAGAACAGTAGCCGGAGCCTTAATTTTAATTTCCTGTAGCCAACAAGCTCTAGTTTTTTTTCTTTAAGTTTCTTCATCATTTATGGACAAGTAAGGGGGGCCATATAGGTTGCGTACTTAAAAGAGGGTATGTCTTTCCTGATACAGTTTCTCAGGGATGATGGAGAAACTCAGATATATAAATGTGAGATACAGCAACTTATGTAAGTCTGCATTCCCCCTCTCTTGCTCTGTCCGTTTCGAATCTAGCCACTGATGACGACCAACCAATAGCGGTAGCAGGCATTTCAACCAAAACCCTTCTCCAGCATAAGCGTGGAATAGTTCCTTTCTATCCAATGACGATGGATCGCCAATGGTATCCACAGGAGATGAGCTACCAACGTCCCTTCTTCTGCATCAGAGCGGGAATATTAGCCTATGACTATGGCCCACCAATGGTATGAATTTTAACCAATACTATCACTTCTCCAGCACTAACACCAGAAAACTCCCCCTTTATAAGTGGACGCGACACTCGTCTCTGACAGAGTTCTAGCAGTAGTGGACACCAAAAGATCCTGAGGAAGATCCCTGCAGATGGGTCGAAACGTCGAACATTTTAGAAGAAACATAATAACCCAGGAGATTTTAACTTCACTAAAACAACTTGATCCGGAAACAGTTGAGAAGAAAGTTACTAGCTCATTCGGGGATGATTTTTTCACTTGAATACGAGAGGCAACGCTTCGTTGTTTGTACGAGGTAAAAGTTTAGGCTTTAATGACTGACGCCAGGCAGTCGCCTTTCATGATGATCTGCCAGCACGTTCACTTGACATGATATCATTTAATACCTTCTATAGGGGTGGTGTCAAAAATTGCACGAGACAACTGAATATTGGAAAGAAACCCCTGGCTGCCTGAGTCTTTGGTCGCACATCACTGGGATTGTTTCAACGTGCACAGCGGAACTTTGTGTCACGATGGCATTCGTGGCTGTAAACTGGGGAACACTGTTTTGACTAAGTGTTATGAATGTACCACTTGGGGCAAGCTGTGCAAGTAAACAATTTTTTTTTATAAAAACGTGTCTAATTAGGTTAATACCATTGTCAGAAGAACAACAGTCAATTTTAAATGTGATTTTCACTAATAACGGTTGTTTCCAGTAAAGGGCTCCCTAGCTCAAACTGATACATTTTGCCTTCTCCATCAACCACTATTCTCACTGCGGAACGATCCTGTGCAACTGGAAAGTGTGCTGTGCTCGGTTTCGGAAGGATGGAATCGAATACTTCTTTTCTTTAATACATAAGCTGGCCTAACAAAGATTTTCGCTAGTGTCCACGTCATTCAGAAGTGTTCCAGTGTTACATCCCTGCCAGCCGTTTTGGCCGAGCGGTTCTAGGCGCTTCAGTCTGGAACCGCGAGACTGCTACGGTCGCAGGTTCGAATCCTGCCTCGGGTATGGATGTGTGTGATGTCCTTAGGTTAGGTAGGTTTAAGTAGTTCTAAGTTCTAGGGGACTGATGACCTCAGATGTTAAGTCCCATAGTGCTCAGAGCCATTTGAACCATTTTTTGTTACATCCCTGTCAGTCTCAAACAAGGAAAACACAGATATGTAAAGTCGGTGAAGAGAAGCGTTCTACAAGGTGAACCCGAACTCCACTTAAGAAATTCCGGAAGTTCTTCGAGGATATTTTGTATTTTAGTACGAGGGACCCACGGTTTCCGATGGCTCGTTAAAGAGTAGTTGCTTTTTGTTTGATTTCTTAACCACATTTATCTTTGCTCTTGTATTACGGTGACAATACACTGAGGTGCAATAGTCATGGGATAGCGATATGCACACATACAGATGGCGGTAGTATCGCGTACACAGGGTAGAAAAGAGCAATGCGATGGCGGAGCTGTCGTTTGTACTCAAGTGATTGATGTGAAAAGGTGTGCGTGGTGATTACGGCCGCACGACGGGAATTAACAGGCTTTGAACGCGGCGTGGTAGTTGGAGCTGGACTCATGGACATTCAATTTCGTAAATCGTTAGGGACTTACGTATTCCGAGGTCCACAGTGTCAAGAGCATACCGAGAATACCAGATTTCAGGCATTAGCTATCACCATGGACAACGCAGTGGCTGACGGCCTTCATTTAATGTTTGCGTGGCGTTTCCGGTGCTTACAGACAAGCAATGCTGCGTGAAATAACAGCAAAAATCAACGTGGAACGTCCAAGCAATACTGCGTGAAATAACAGCAAAAATCAACGCGGAACGTCCAAGCAATACTGCGTGAAATAACAGCAAAAATCAACGTGGAACGTACGGCGAACGTATCTGCTAGGACAGTGCGGCGAAATCTGGCTTTAATGGGCTGTGGCAGCAGACGACCAATCCGAATGCCTTTGCTAACAACACGACATCGGTTCCAGCGTCTCTCCTGGGCTTGTGACCACATCGGTTTGACACCAGACGACTCGAAAACCGTGGTCTGGTCAAATGGTTCAAATGGCTCTGAGCACTATGGGACTTAACATCTGACGTCACCAGTCCCCTAGAACTTAGAACTACTTAAACCTAACTAATCTAAGGACATCACACACATCCATGCCCGAGGCAGGATTCGAACCTGCGACCGTAGCGGTCGCGCGTGGTCTGGTCAGATGAGTCCCCATTTCAGTTGGTGAGAGCTGGCGGTAGGGTTCGAGCGTAGCATAGAACATTGAATGTAAATGGTTATGTTCGACTATTTGGAGACCATATGCAGCCATTCGTTGACTTTATGTTCACAAAGAACGATGGAATCTTTATGGACGACAATGCGACATTTCACCAGGACAATTGTTCGCGATTGGTTTGAAGAATATTGTGGACAGATCACCCGACATGAATCCCATCGATCATTTATGGGTCATAATCAAAAGGTCATATCGTGTTAAAATCCTGTACTAGCAACACTTTCGCAACGTGGCTCAGTATGTCATAAGGGAATTTCCAACGTCTTGTTGAGTCCATGCACTGTGCCGGGCAAAAGGAGGTTCGACACGATATTAGGAGGTATCCCATGAGTTTTACCACCTCAGTGTATCTGCACAATAATGTAAATGTCGATGTATATGGTGTGTGTCATGTTTGGAAACAAACATGTTCCATTCACTCACGGAGCCTGCTGTTAACAACGATAATGGGCATTTTATCTCCGCCCCCAAGCTTGTACCCAGCAGTGGTCGTTTTTGTATCGGGTTTGTTCTTCTGGCAGTATTAGCTGTACGTTAACAGTTATACACAGCAACACGAATAGATTTACTGATGAAGAGTTGGCCGATATGCAACATGTGTGTGGGTTCACAGATCGCAACGAAAGACCGGCACAGCGACGATATGCTGCGCTCTTCCTGCAGTGACGGCAACACCATCACAGTACTTCTGCATCTTCAGAAAATCCGTTCGTACTGTAGAATGCCATGTTAAATTACAGTTTAGAGGAAACATGAAACTGTATCCATTGAACTAAGTCGATCAATTAGAGTCTGGCAGTTAAGTGACCGACTGGTTTCATTTTATGCTTCTTACATCAACCTGGTAGAGAAAGGGCGATAATAGTCGTCACAAATGACAAACAATTGCACGAAGTCGATGAATAACCCCTTACAAGAGCCCATTTTCCGTTGGTTTTAGACACATCTCTGTGAAGCAAACTGAGCAATTGTAATCGTTCATAAGGTAAATAGTTTCTCGCTGTCTTCTTATAATTTCGTGTGGACAGGTCCCGACTGCATGGAGTCGCTTTGTTTCTTTTTATTCCAGCCGAAAACAGTCGGGAACCCCTTTTGTTCCAAGAAGTTGGTTACTCCTGAAATGCTGGAGGTGTTGGCCCGTTAGAAATGGCTCAAATGCTTCAAATGGCTCTGAGCACTATGGGACTCAACATCTGAGGTCATCAGTCCCCAAGAACTTAGAACTACTTAAACCTAACTAACCTAAGGACATCACACACATCCATGCCCGAGGCAGGATTCGAACCTGCGACCGTACCGGTTGCGCGGATCAAGACTGAAGCGCCTAGAACCGCTCGGCCGCACCGGCCGGCCCTTTAGAAATGTAGCGACTTACACGGCGTGTCGGGCACGGGCAAGTCGGCGCCACGACAGCGTGAGACGCTGTGACGAAACAGGACGCCTGATTCAGCTACCGCTGGTGGAGTCACTTACGAATAGGAGGGCGTTATGTGCGGTGCTTAGGGGACTGACAGATCGGCGCTGGTGCAATAATTCATTCATGAAACGTCTCTTCTTTTGTAGACGCGCTTGTTGGTCAAGCTCTTACAAGCAGAGTGAGAGTGAGACTCTTGTTCCTGTTAGTGTAGCTGTTCTTCACGAACAGTTCCTCAAAGATTTCCCTGGCGCCGAACAGAATGTAGCCACACCTACCCACGCAACGACCTTGCGGCAAGACGATACTGGTGATCGCTATCCTGTGCTGACAAAATACAATGACGGAAAAAAACACAAAAAAATTAATGTACAGTAATGAAACTTCGGGAGCACCTTTGTCTAGGCAACATATTCGAGTGATTAACATTGCAGGTTAACAGGTCAACGTACGCGCGAGATAAGTCGTTACAAATATGAAATGCTGGTACATTAATAACAAGTGTATCCTCCAGAATGTTGAATGCAAGCATACAAACGTGTATGCATTGTGTTGTATAGGTGCTGGACGTCAGTTTGTGGGATGTAGTACCATGCCTGATTCACGGTTAATACTGTTTGTAGATGACGCTAGAGTTTTCGTCCGATGATGTCTCGTATGTGCTTGATTGGAGACAGATCTCGTGATCGAGCAGGCCAAGACAACATGACAACACTAGGGCGTGTTGGGTTACAAGAGTGGTATGTGGACGAGCGTTACGCTATTGGAAAACACCCCCTGAAATGCTGTTCGTGAATGGCAGGCAGCATAACGGGTCGAATCACCAGGCTGACGTGTAAGTTGCAGCCAGGGCGCGTGGGATAACCACGAGAGAGCTCCTACTGTCATTCAATATCGCACCCCAGACCATAACTGCAGGTGTATGTCCAGTGTGTGTAGCACGCAGACAGGTTGGCTGCAAGCGCTCACCTGGTCTCCTCCTAACCAACACACGGCCATCACTGGCACAGAGGCGGAACCAGCTTTCATCAGAAGTCACAACAGACCTCCACCTTACCTTCCAATGAGCTCTCGCTTGACGGCATTGAAATACCAAATGGCGGTGGTTTGGGATCAGTGGGGTGCACGGTAGAGAGCGCCCTGCTCGGAGCTGTCCCTGAAGTAACCGTTTTGCAACAATTGGTGGTGTTAGTGTGGTGCCGACTGCTGCTCAAATTACTGCTGCATATGCAGTCCGACGTGCCAGAGCCATACGCCGAACGGGATGGTCGCCCTTAAGGTAGTGCCATGTGGCCATTCGGAGCCCGGTCCTCTTACAACCGTACATTCTGGTGACCACCGCTGCTAGCAATCATGTACATTGGCTACGTTCCTGCCAAGTCTTTGTGCAGTATCACTGAAGGAGCATCCAGCTTCTCGTAGCCCTCGTAGCGCTATTACACGAACACGGTCAAACTCAGTGAGGTATTGATAACGGTGTTTTCGTCGTCTTAAAGACATTCTTGACTAGAATCAACTCACCACGTCCAGTGTCAAAGGTAACTAATGCTTACGATGTTTTCGTCGTCTTAAAGACATTCTTGACTAGAATCAACTCACCACGTCCAGTCTCAAAGCTAACTAACGCTTACGACCATTAACGCGTGTATTTAAAGCAAACCTGATCTGCAGCCTAATAATGGCGTTACATGCGCCACTATTATGCGACCAGCGCGAAAATTTAATAGACATAATCTTTCCTATGCAGAAACGCGCTTGCCAACTTTCGTTTATGTAGCACAATTCTTTATGTTGTTGCAATTTTTTACCAGAAGAGCATTTATTGTTAAGACAGACTGTCGCCACAAATTTTGGTAAACACCGATCATTTCCACCTAAGAGTGGTGAAATGTTGGAAGATTTTGGCTGGACAAAGCAAGCTATGCGTTTTTCTTTGGAGAGAGTAAGTGAAACTGAGGTGGGAAGTATGAAAAACATTGTGGTGCGAAACTCCGAGTGGAACAGGTGATTCTTCAGTAATGGCGGCGGATTCCACGGGGCGCGACTTTGAGCCTCTGAGAACCGAGTCAGACGGGTGCTGACGCTGTCTCCACTCTACGATTGCGGGCGTTTAATCTGGTAAGGGCAGCGTTGCTGACTACCGTGCTAGACCCGAGACGAGTTTCTCATGGAACTCATGAAAGCGCGGGTTTTACTTAGCTTGATTCCATTTATGCAGTTCCCCGCTTCTCTTTACCACATGAGTAGACAACAGAATAATGATTGCTTACCATTTTTGAGAAGATGTAATTTCATGCATGCTTAAATAACAATGTGTAGAACAATATGATCAAAGCAGTCGTTTTTGTCCCTTCAGGTCGCATAGTTTTGGCGGCACTCATTCCAGGTGACATTTTTCGTTGAATTTTGCGAGTTTGCCTTGCGGCGCAACCAACAATGATGTTACATGTGCATCTACTATGTTCTTTGCAGATGTTAATTCATATTCAGATGTCCCTTTGAGATGTAAATAACTTGTACAATCTTCACTGCTATTGTCATACTTATGAGAAATATTGAATAATGTAATGTATAATGGCCTTATACACTGAAGAGCCAAAGAAATTGGTACACCTGCCTAATATCGTTTAGGACCCCCGCGACCACACAGAAGTGCAGCAACACGACGTGGCATGAACTCGACTGATGTCTGAAAGAGTACTGGAGGGAATTGATAGCTTCAGCCCTGCAGGGCTGTCCATAAATCCGTAAGAGTACGAGCGGATGGTGATCCCTTCTGAACAGAACGTTGAAAGGCATCCCAGATATTCTCAATAATGATCATGTCTGGGATAGCCGGCGGAAATGTTTCAACACAAAAGAGTGTTGCAATTCTGGACGTGTAGCAATTCTGGACATGTGAGGTGTCGCATTGTCCTACTGGAATTGCGCAAGTCGGTCGGAATGCACAATGAACAAGAATGGTTGCAGATGATTAGACAGGAGACGTATCAGGGGTCCCATATCATACCAACTACACACGCCCCACACCATTAAAGAGCCTCCATCAGCTTTAACAGTCCCTTGCTGACATGTAGGGTCCATGGATTCATGAGATTGTCTCCATACCAGTACACGTCCATACGCTCGATACAATTTGAAACGAGACTCTTCCGACCAGGCAACATGTTTCCAATTACCAAGAGTCCAGTGTCGGTGTTGACGGACCCAGGCGAGGCGTAAAGGTTTGTGTCGTGCAGTCATCAAGGGTACACAAGTGGGCCTTCGGCTCCGAAAGCCCGTATTGATCATGTTTCGTTGAATGGTTCACACGAAGACACTTGTTGATAACCCAGCGCTGAAATCTGCAGTAATTTGTGGAAGGGTTGCACTTCTGTCACGTTGAACGATTCTCTTCAGTCGTCGTTGGTCCCGTTCTTGCAGCATCTTTCTCCGGCCGCAGCGATGTCGGGGATTTGATGTTTTACCGAATTCCTGAGACTCACGGTACGCTCGTGAAATGGTCGTACGGGAAAATCCCCAGTTCACCGGTACCTCGGAGACGCTGTGACCCATCGCTCGGGCACCGACTATAACAGCACGTAAAACTCACTTTAACCTTGATAACCTGCCATTGTAGCAGCAGTAACCGATCTGACAACTGCGCCAGGCACTTGTTTTGTTATATAGGCGTTGGCGACTGCAGTGCCGTATTCTGCCTGTTTGAATATCTCTGTATTTGAATACGCATGCCTATACTACATTCTTTGGCGCTTTAGTGTAGCTTTGTTTAAGTAGTTAGAATCAGCACACAGACTCATTTCGCCATTTACGAGCAGCCAAAACTGTAGGAACTGTCAAAAACGCGAACGTCTTTTACTGCTTGGTCAATCTGATACGTCAACAAAGATATGACAGGACTCTGTACTCCCGTTTCAAGTTAGCAGGCTGTCGTTGGTTACTGTAGAAGTGTGCTGACTAGGAGAAAACGCAGCACTCAACAGTGTAACTTGCTGCATGGACACAGCAATAGCAATACATGGTCTGCCGATATCACATGTCCATATGTTTTCACAGTCTCAACCAAGTTTTGAAAATCCTACATGTTCTACTCTGGCGTTGTAGGATACACGAAAAATAACGCAGCGGTGAATGGAAAGACTGTGTGCTGAATATGAAAAATGTAACAACGTAATGGTGATATTCCACGTTTTCAAGACATTAGTGCATGCAATAAATGTGTCTGTCTTTCTTCTGCGCGTTTATCCCGTCCTATGGAGTCCGTCAACTTCACTAGCTGGCAGTTTGCAATTTATTTTATATTCATGTTTGGGTGGATGCTCTTTCTGACGCCACAGTCGTCTGTTAAGGGCGGCAAGTCATATGCGCCACCTGTCTGTGAATCGCGTGAACCTTGTTCGGTGAGCTATCGTATATTAACTGTTAAGCTATACAAGCTGGTTCTCAGCGTAACGAGTATTCCTTGATAAAACCTATGACGCCTACTTAGTACCTCGATATTTCGGGTGACAACTGGGCAGCCATGTTCAAGTGAATTGGACGATAGGTTGTTGGCCGAAATATCGAGGTAAGAAGTAGACATCATTCCTGCTGTCTGTACTCTTTGTATGTCGATGCGCTTCTAATCCATTTTGGGATTCAGTGCTAGCAGGGAGTCGAACCCACGTGCTGCCGGTGGGCGGCGGCGATGCCCTCCTCGGCTATTCTCGTCGTCCAGACTGGGCCCTGCTGACGCAAGTTCCCTCCCCATTGTGTACACCTGCAGCCACGGGCGGCGGGAGCAGATTTCCGCATGCTGCCTAGGCTTCCTTCTCACACAGAGCACTGGTTGTGTCGACCACTCCTGTGTGGCAGTCTTATCACCTGCAAGTAATATTTAAACGAACCACCCGCCTGATTTTCTGCATCACGTTCTTTATTTGATTAATATTCCGCTTTAGGACTCTCAGGCCGTCGTCAGGTGAAGACAGTATCACAACTGCAGCTAAAGTGACATACGACTGTATGATGAATGAGGACGAATTCTTGACAAAATCTGACGCATCACACTGCACTGACAACACTGGGCATCAAATTTTCACTTTCAGAGCATTACACAATCTCTGAGATGTACCTTAATATATTTCAGGTGTTCTGAAATCGAATATGGTCTGCAAACGGTTTCCTTGCATCACGTCAGAATTTTTTTCCAAACTGAAGATTAGTATAACAACACATAGATGTAATGGTTTTAATACAAACTTGATGATGATGATGATGAAGATGTCCCATAGTCCTTCACAGAGCATAGGGGAGACCCGTATCGCCGTACTAGGCAAGATCCTAGTGGAGGTGGTTTGCTATTGCCTTCTTCCGACAGTAATGCGGATGAATGATGATGATGAAGACGACACAACAACACCCACTCATCCCGAAGGGAATCGAACCCGGGACCCCGTGCTCGGGAAGCGAGAACGCTACCGCGAGACCACAAGCGGTCAACAATTTTATGATTTTCAAGTGAAATAATAATGCATTCACTGTTATAAATGACTGAATATTGCAGTATTGTGAAGGTATCTTTTACAAGCCGCATATTTATACACGAAAATTGACATTTTGCAAATTAGAAAATTGTGGATTAAACCATCATAAGATACTCATCACAGTACGTAAACTGAGGTTTCAGAAACAATTTATTTATCATAAAACAAATAGATTAGATAAGGAAAGACATAAAATATTGGTGCTTAACGTGATCTTGTTTTCTTCTCCTTCTGTTTGGCGTTCTGTTATAAACACTTCTAGGTGTGTCCCTTTTCATCGTCCAACAGCACTCGGCGAGTACTGTGGTGCTCCACCTGCCTTGGTATCTTCTAATTCCTAGAAATCCTGGTGGAACCTCTCCACATGTTCTTCACTGTAGTCCCGAAAATACTCGGGAAAATAGTCCGAGTGAGGATGTAGCATAAGGACCTTGGTTGGTTTGGTTTGTGGGATTAAAGGGACCAGACTGCTATGGTCATCGGTCCCAAGGACCTTGAGACTCATGTTACATCCAAGTTCTTTGAATACATTCAACATTTCGTTTACCAAGTTTTCGTACTCTGAGTCCTTTGTATTACATGAAAACTTTGTTCCTAAGACTCGGAATGATTGCCATGTTAACAACTCTTTCGAATTCATTTTACTTTCAAAAGTATCATCACGAAGCAGTTTCCTGATATCTGAACCTGTAAATATAACTTTTTTTCTCTTTAGGATTGCTTAAACCCGACAACATCTCGCTATTACAGAAGGCAAGGCCTAGATGTAATGTTTTATGAGCCCTAACCTTATATGGAGAACTAAGAAAACGTCAGATGTCTAAATAACACTCTTCTTCTTAATGTTTTTTGAACCAAAATTCCATTGTCTTCGGGGCCATTTCTTCTTAATCCAATGCTGTGCCTTTTCCCGACTGTCCTAGTCGCAAATGAAACGCATATTTTTATAACCTAATTGTTGACTCAACAAAATTGAGGTAACTTTGAAATCTCTACACACTTGCTGTTTATGTTCTTCATATTTAGTCTTAGTCAACGGCAGATTTTCACAAGACTCTTTGCGAATGACTGAATATCCCACAGAAAGTGAAGCATATAAATTCCCATTATGTGGGCAGTCACTCATCAAACTGCGTTTTGAAGCATCAATAAAAAATCTCCATTCAGCAGGGTCATAATTAGGTAGTCCCATCCTAAGAATTACTTGCTGGATGTTGATAAAAAGTACTGTTTTTTTCTTCTTCTGAATTATATGGAGAACTTTTAGTTCTCCTTTTCTATGCCAACTGTCTGAAGTCTCGGTACTGAACTAGTTTTCTTCATTAAGCCTGTAACCCAGTATTCGTGCAGACTTTTTTTGAGTGCCCAAGATCACGAACTAATTCATTCAACTTTGAGTCAAATGTCTGGAGATACTTGAAGCATCGTCTGGTTTGTAGTCACTGCCTATTCCACTGCTGCAGATTTCTGATTCAGATGTAGATGCGGAAAAATTGTCTGCTCTTTGTGAGACAGGGACATCTAGACCGTGCAGCGTGGGAAAAATAGCAGACGGGATGTTTTGGTATGTTATATTGCGCCAGTTTCTTGCATTATACCCTGTGAGACTGCAGGAGAAAAATAAGTCTGTTCCATGGTTAGTTTGTTCGCGCCATATTACGGTCAACCCCAGAGGGCATTGATTTTCTTGTACCGTTGTTTCATTGTTGAAGTTATTCAGTACACGTCCTGTGTACTTAATGTGAAGCCCACCATTTGTCGCGGTCGATATGCTGTGCTCAAAAATAAGCACAACATGATTTCTTCAGAAATGTAGTTGTGTTCCGTCTCTGCTTCCGGAGTAACTGTCTGCATACATATCAGGACTGTTTTATCACCCTCGATGCGACATTTTGAATTAATCACTGGAACTCACTACCTGAAGGTCGTAAATGTTGTCAAACCTAAGGCAGCAGAACACACAATGTTACATTTAAAAATAAACATAAATCTGCTAGTATTGTAAAATAAGGGATTTCAGAAAACTGCACATAATGGAAATTCGTAACCTGTAATTTTTGAGGAAACCTGATGTGATAGGATTTTTCTGAGTTCACATCTCGGTTCTGTGGGTAATTGTCACTCTAGAAACTTTCAGAAGTTCTATACAATGAAATCAGTGTTGCCCAATGTAACGGAAATATAAGTTTCCGAAGCGCTGGTCTACGATAAACTACAAAGGTAATCTGTAGCTGCTGAACCGACTTCTTCTCTTTCAAAATGGATTTATACAGCTGTGGACCCAGTCCATGCAAACACCACGTACAAAGGCGTGGCGTTCTGGTCTACAGCTGGAGGAAAAGAAGTGGAGCCGCTCCACGACCGCACTTGCACTCTTGCATTGTAAGAGGTTTTGCTGTCTCCTCTGTGAAATTGCTAGGTCTCTATCGTGGAATTCACATGATGCGAGTCGGCCATGATGTCCATACGTGTGGGTGTGATCACTCACTAATGTGACCCCATCTGGGTTACGGTGCATAGAAACGTTTGAAGGGTGGACTTCCTGCATCAGCGTAGGTGAGTGGTAAGGCTGCTTGCGGAGTGTGCTGCCAACAGCGACATCCGTGCAAAGGTGCAAGGGTTTTTAGATGTGGGAACGTCGCCGTTGTTGCTAGACACCGACGGTACCTCGTGGATCAGTCGCAGCGGTCACAGTCCACTAGACTGTACACCAATTTTATAAGGAAGTTCTGTTTTTAATCCATTAATACCAAAATGTAGGACTTATTCTGTATCCATTTTTCCAGAATGACCACATAAGATGCTTTATCAATAAAAGCAAAATGCGGCTCGTGAAAAATACTCTCTTAATTTAGACGTTGACATGGGAAAGACAGTAAGTTATGAAAATCAAATTTTACAGGAGAAGCAGAAAACAGTTTTGGCACTGCGAAATAAGAATTTGTGTTTACAAAATGGCTACGGAACCTCCACATTAACTTTGCAAAATGTATTTAAAGCATGTTATCACATCTGTATGAGAAATATAATTATGATGTATAAAGATTGCGATAAAATCCATGATATTTGTTATCCATTTATTACAACATCGCCAGGTCTTTTTTCTTAGCATCACTAATTATGGGACTTTTTCCAAGTGGTGTTAGAGAATATACTGCAGCGATGTTCTTGACAAATTTACTCTTCTTCAAAATCTTACGCTTTTTCCATCGTTCCATTCCTTTCAATGTATCTTTTATTTCTATGAAGGGCAGCTTGTCCCTCATAAGTCTATTCAAGAAGCCGAACTGATCTTTATCGGTGATGTATTCAACAATGTATCCCACACCGAGGTGAAATCGTGGACATCTTCCTCTGCTGTCTTTACAGCACTGAATAGTTGTATATAGGTTCTTTGCTTTTTTGGTCATGTCAGCTATTTCTTCAGGAGTCACTGGTTTTGAATTTTTTTCTTTTCTCTATAAGGCCGATATGTCGCTCATATGGAATGTATTAATGTTCTGACACTAGAAATTTCAAATTGACTATATCAGCCGCACTGTTTACCACTGCATAAATTCTCCTTTTAGTGTTCAACCCTGAGTTTGGTTTGCAGCAGAGCGCCATTCCTCTCTTCTGTCTGCCTTCCTCTTCATTTCCACGTATGTGTTACATCAAACGTCATTCATGATCTGTTGCATGTATGATATCCTTGGTCGCCCCCTCCGATTCCTTCCCTCAATAGCTCCTTCTGCTATTGTTCCAATGAGGTTGTTGTGTCGTAGGATGTGCCCTACAAGATTGTCTTTTCTTGTTTGGATGTACCTCCACAGAGATCTGGTTTCCTGTACTCTTCTAGGCACCTCTTCATTTGTTACTTTGTCTCTCCAGCTGATCTTCATCATCCTTCTATAGTACCACATCTCCAGGGCCTCTATCCGTCTTCTCTCTTCTCTTCCAATTGTCCAAGTTTCACATACGTATAGGGCCATACTCCAAACGAAACCTTTCATGATACGTTTCCTTATTTTCAGACTGGTGTTGTTACTGGTGAGTAAGTTCCTTCTCCGATTAAATGCAATTTTGGCCTTTGTATAAATTAAAGCCATTAAAACCATTCTATTTTTATTTTGGCTGGCGCTGTTGTCACACTATATGGTCGAAGCTTTCCTTTGATTTATATCAGATGTGAACACCATTACAAGATAAGACGCCATCTCATTTTCCAGTCTTTGTTTCATCTGAAGTGTAATGATTAAACCCAAAAGAAAACTACGCTGACTTATCCGATTTTGGCTCGAAATATGAGTGCAGCTTCCGTACTTCTTCCTCCTCGAGCGACGGCAGCTATTTTTTTGGATTTACAAGCAGGGTTTACAAAGAAAATGTAGAACAGGTTAGATCATAAAAAACAGGCGTTACCACTGAATGTAATCAAGTAAATTTCATTGAAGACTGGAAAATATGACTTAGCAGATCATATGTAACAGGTTTGAAGACGACGCCTATTAACGTTACGAAAGAATCAGAATGTAAACACAGAGTAAATAAAAACTGGAAACTCAGAGACTTTTACACATAATCCCATCTCTATGCCAACTCACGTTTAGTTACTACCAGTGCAATGCTGTGCCCTTTGCAGGAACTCAGCCGCTCACAGCTTTGACGTAGCGCTATTTCTATGTCATTGGCGACATATCTTACTACCTTTTCGGAGTAAGATCTGAAAAACGATATTTTTTGTCATACTACCTTTCCCACGGTAACGCCTCAATTATTTTCAGTAAGCTTGAGACCCAAAAACAAATAGTAACTGATTCTGCCATTTAATTTCTATTACTCATGAGTTCTGACAAAAATTCATGCTTTTCCAGTGCTTTTCACAGTAAGTCCAGTTATTCTTGAATATGTGGTGAAGCTTTCTCCTGTAGGTCATATCTGTAAAGAACACTCATGAATCCCAATATTACTGACGCATTACGTCAGGTTACTTTTCTTTTGGAGGATGGTACCTGCCTTTTCAACTATCTACCTTCCTTGTTATGGCTTCCTTCTGATTTTATGTGAGTGCTGATCAATCATCACAAAAATAACAAGAGATCTGTACTACAAAACTCTTTGGCCTTGCCACCAGTAGCGTGTTTTTTCACTCCGAAAGTAGTGTTTGGTTATACTGACAAAATGCGGCCATTTAGCGTGTCATTCTTATAACATGTACACACGACGATCTGTGTACCGCAGAAATCAACATCATTTTCAGCACTGAAAAAGATTTCATACTTCACAGACAGGTCGTTTGATGTGAAGGTGTACAATATATGCCACTGATGATGCGCTATATGCCCGATTACAAATTTGACACAAAAATACTTTTCAAGTACAGCTCATGATGTCCAATAAGATGTCCTTTTCGCAATTCATACATGCTACAGAACACACAACATGCAAGATTTTCAGATCATCGAAACAGTGAGTAATGGGGCTGGGTGCACATGAGCACAGCTTGCATTACTGGCAGATCACCTTCCCACTCCCCCCCTCCCCCCAATCCCCTTCCGTTATAGGCTAAGTGAGTGATGTAAAGCGGCAGAAAATGTTTTGGAAAATTGTGTTCCTGTTGATTGAGTATATGAGGATACCGTGCATGGTTGCCAGATTTATCCTTAATCAGTGTATGTAACTATTACTATCATCTATGATTTACTTCACAGTTATACACCATGCCCCTCTATAATTCATTACCTAGTTATGATACTTCCAGCGACGATCCTTCTATAATCTATCACCCTAAAATGCCTTGAAAAGGTTTTTCCGTCCTACCAAGGGAAAGTCAAAAATTGGAGTCAGGAAAGCAGGTGCAACATCCATTGGTGACAAATTTATCTTGTAAAGCTGGTGTAACATGCATGGTTGCCAGATTTATCCCCTCTTGATACAGATGACTTTCACCCACGATTTATTACTCGATAATGGCTGTCTTATGATCAAAATGTCCTACACACACATGACATAACGCGCATTTCTGTAGTGACTGCAATATCTGGGAGACACTTTGCCAACGATTCTTTTAGTGGGGAGACACGTTTCGTGACCTAAGTAAAATCGTTAGAAACATAATAATCGTTAAATATGTGGAAGTGAGCATCTGAAGTTATCTAAAGTGGAATGAGTGTACTGAAACTCAACGAATGGAATAGTGTATGCTCATTTCAGAGGAACCTTCTAACGGTTTCGGCGACAGGAGAAGCGGCGCAAAACTGGACTGCGAACTTTACACCTCTCCTTGAAGCGTTTAGCCGATCCTCTACTCTGGACACGCGGCTGCGTCGATCTCCACAACTTCTTCTTCGAAGAAATAATGCTGGTTAGAGGAATTAAAAAATCTTTCTCTCTCCCTCTGCTCTTGAAATAATTTGGTACCCGCATAAAACTTTGGGTTCAGTACTGGTATATTTTCATTTCCACGAGTCCCATACAAACATTCAAACTTTTGCAAATCAGCTGCGTCGTTAACATTAGATTCTATTAAATATAATCACAATTGCATGGTTTTAACAAACAAATAATTTATAGACGTCACATGCGTCTTGCCTTGTTCAGAGCTAAGACTTGAAGTAAGTTAAAACTCCATAGTCAGTTGTTCCCTCTCTCTTTTTCTACAATAATGACTTCCACTAACAAATCAAAGAATACTACTTAATTATTCCTTGTGCTTTTCATCAATGCTTCTGTGGCACTGGCAGCAAACACTTGTCGGCGTTATTGAACCGCCACGCTTACAGTCTTCTCATAACAAACTTCCGACCTGCACATAGAAACGGGTGGCGCAGTAGATACGCTTCCCCTCGCCCACACTCATACTTAAAATATCGGGTGTTCGAGACGGTGGAAGGCCGAGTTTCTCCAGAATTTAAACCGAAATCCTCGAGGCACTACAACCCTAAGGAAATATCCATGAATGAAGTGCCTTAGAAAATAGTTATAAGACCGATTTTGAAAACTGCTTATCAGGCTTTGACTCTCAGCAGGTCTCACATTAATAGAAAAGGAATACAGGAGTGCAAGAGGCGACTGTTGGAGGGCAGAAGTAGAGTGGTTCTCTGTCAGGAGGCACTCTGCCAGTTCACTTCTTGCCAGATTTCCTCAGAAGGATCGTGGTCACCTGTTATCGCTGGTAGATGCAATGAGAGACGATTCAGAATTAGTTATTTATTTCCGTAACTTGCAACCAGTGTTCTGACTAGCTGTTGACATTTGCTGTCGATTCTCATTGAGGATTCGCGTCTTAATTGGCATTCAGCCCGCTCAAGGTAGCTGATGCCGCACTCATCGTCCCTGAATGGCTTCTACTAGGGCGGTTCGCAGCCCGTGGTGATGGTTCAAATGGCTCTGAGCACTATGGGACTCAACTGCTGAGGTCATTAGTCCCCTAGAACTTAGAACTAGTTAAACCTAACTAACCTAAGGACATCACTAACATCCATTCCCGAGGCAGGATTCGAATCTGCGACGTAGCGGTCTTGCGGTTCCAGGCTGCAGCGCCTTTAACCGCACGGCCACTTCGGCCGGCAGCCCGTGGTGACTCCAGGACTGACTGTACCGCGATGCCGCGGCAGTGGGTGAACGCGGCGTGTGTGTTGGACTTACACACGCCAATCTGGGCAGTGCTCTGTCCCCTCACAGACACTGTCGTTCTTCTGCATTTGTGAACTGCAATGACGGTTGCTGCGTAGCCATGTAGCACGACTATCTTGGTCTGCTGTTCATGGATGAAAATCAGTGTGGGTTTAGGCCTCTTAGAGGTTGTCAGGACCAGATCTTGAGCTTACAGCAAATAATGGAGAAGTGTTACGAGTGGAACAGGGAATTGTATCTATGCTTTATAGATCTAGAAAAGGCATATGACCGGTTTCCTAGCAGGAAGTTATTGTCTGTTCTACGAGATTATGGAATAGGAGGCAAAATTTTGCAAGCAATTAAAGGTCGTTACATAGATAGTCAGGCATCAGTTAGAGTTGACAGTAAATTGAATTCATGGTTCAGAGTAGTTTCAGGGGTAAGACAAGGCTGCAACATGTCTCCACTGTTGTTCATATTATTTATGGATCATATGTTGAAAACAATAGACTGGCTGGGTGAGATTAAGTTATGTGAACACAAGCAGTCTCGCATATGCGGATGACTTAGTTGTGATGGCCGATTCGATTGAAAGTTTGCAAAGTAATATTTCAGAGCTAGATCAGAAATGTAAGGACTATGATATGAAGATTAGCATCTCCAAAACGAAAGTAATGTCAGTGGGAAAGAGATATAAACGGACTGAGTGCCAAACAGGAGGAACAAAGTTAGAACAGGTGGACAGTTTCAAGTACTTAGGATGCATATTCTCACAGGATGGCAACATAGTGAAAGAACTGGAAGAGAGGTGTAGCAAAGCTAATGCAGTGAGCGCTCAGCTACGATCTACTCTCTTCTGCAAGAAGGAAGTCAGTACCAAGACTAAGTTATCTGTGCACCGTTCAATCTTTCGACCAACTTTGTTGTATGGGAACGAAAGCTGGGTGGATTCAGGTTAACTTATCAATAAGGTTGAGGTTACGGATATGAAAGTAGCTAGGATGATTGCAGGTACTAGTAGATGGGAACAAAGGCAGGAGGGTGTCCACAATGAGGAAATCAAAGAAAAACGGGGAATGAACTCTATAGATGTAGCAGTCCGGGCGAACAGACTTAGATGGTGGGGTCATGTTACACGCATGGGAGAAGCAAGGTTACCGAAGAGACTCATGAATTCAGCAGTAGAGGGTAGGAGGAGTCGGGGCAGACCGAGGAGAAGGTACCTGGATTCGGTTAAGAATGATTTTGAAGTAATAGGTTTAACATCAGAAGAGGCACCAATGTTAGCACTGAATAGGGGATCATGGAGGAACTGTATAAGGGGGGCTATGCTCCAGACTGAACGCTGAAAGGCATAATCAGTCTTAAATGATGATGATGATGAACTGAAATAACAATACTGATAGTATGAATATATACAATACATCATTTGTTTCTATTAAAAAATTCTTCAACGGAGTAGAAGGAGATGGCCACTAGTAAGTCTTTCCAGGCTCCTTTTAAACTGATCTTTATTTGTAACTAAATTTTTTATGTTTGCTGGCAAATTATTGAAGATGAGTGTTCCTGAGTAGTGGACCCCTTTTTGAACTAAAGTAAGTGATTTTAAGTCCTTGTGCAGATCATTTATGTTCCTGGTATTGTATGTATGAACTGAGCTGTCTGTTGGAAAAAGAGATATATTGTTTAGGACAAATTTCATTAGCGAGTAAATATACTGAGAGGCAGTAGTTAGTATACCCAGTTCTTTGAAGACGTTTCTACAGGACGTCCGTGAATTTACTCCACAAATAATACGTATTGCACGCTTTTGGACACTGAAAACTTTTGTTTGACTTGAAGAGTTACCCCAAAACATTATACCATATGACATTATGGAATGAAAGTAGGCAAAGTATGCAAGCTTTTTCATTTTTATGTCGCCTATGTCAGCTAACACTCGAATTACAAATACAGATTTGCTAAGGCGTTTCTGCGAGGTAGCCATCTCTCGCAGAAACAGCTGTCTTTGTTCAGTAGTGTGCAGTAAATCGTCAGCAGACTTGTGCCAGGCGTTTCTTTACTACCATCAGGGAATCGAGTGCGAACGTTATGGATGCCATCAATTAGTCTGATCGGCTGTCTTACAAGCTAAAATGCTGGGGTATCTATGGACCCAAGTAGTGACTAGTTTTTACCTGGCGTCAACTTTCGTGACCACAAAGGTCTTGGGTATTATGAAGATATCATCTATTCTCACTCCATAAAGCTTGCCTAACTAGTTTGTTATAGCATAGGACTGGTTCATAAACCCTTTTGGTATGTGTTGTTGCATTGGCAATAGCGTTTCTTTCATGACATATCGAAGGTGACTTGATCCTCACCAGCTGCCCTGCCCCACTACACTTCTGCTGAGATCCACTGTTTGGCTCGCCAGAGGCGCCTACGTTTTTTTCCCCTGACCCACTCTTGGTGGTGAAATGACTTTCTTCGCTGCCGCCTCCTGTCGACAGCGCTGAATTAGAAGCGAGATAGCTTCTGTCTGGGACTTTTTGCCGTTTGCTGCCTTGTGTAGGGTTGGCATGCAACAAGGAGCCAACATGTAGCGGCATGCATTATGGAGGTAATAAACGAAATTCAGCGACACTCGCTATCAGAGGCCCATTGCATATCGTGGGGAGATTTGTCGCTGAAAAAAAAATCTAGGAGATTATGTTCCGGGCAAAATATTAATTTCCCCTGCATATGTATCGCGCAATGATCGCAACGAGAAAATCCGAGAAATCGGAGCTCGCACATAGGTTTACAGATATTCATTCTTTCAGTACTCCATTTGTAAATGGAGCAGGGACGAGGGGTTAAAAGACAGTGATATTCTACACGACACACCATAAGGAGCATCCGATCTCATATATCGTAAACAGTATCGAATCCAAGAACAGGCCTTTGACTCGAAATTATGACTACATCTGCCAATTTCTTCCCCATATTGAAGTTCTAAAGCTCGTTTTTTTGTTCGCTTAACAGTCCAGTGTAGGTATGCGTGTCTATGTGGGGGAAAAAGATTGTCATCCGAAGTTGCGCAGCATATCCTTGACACTCTCTCCACTATTTCCCGATGACACAGTGATGGAAAGATACAAAGAATATCACACTGCACTTACACAAAACAAAACACTTAAAATTGACAGAAGTCCATTTTATTGATCGGTTGCCTGTCACCATCTGTATTATTAACACATTAAAAATATGGGTTTATGGACCTGTGGTAATGGAATTATTTATAAAATAATTACTTTCAACTGCCAGTAATGATTTTCCTTTTGAAATGCGGTCTGCATTTCAACAGATTGGTGGTGATAGTCATGCACACCATGTTATTAGTACAGAGTTCTCGAAATTTATGTAACATGGCTCTGCAAGAACTACGTTGTCTCCGCGGAAGCATCTGTTAGAGTAAATTTTGTAATTAGACATGCTTTTTTCGTAAGCTTTATACACCGTTTTAAAATATGTGTGTTCGTTCAATATAGCTAGTGGCTGACGGCAGCACACATGAACTGTAGCACCACTGTGACCCACCAGTGAAGTGCTTGTTTATAACATTCAGTCACTATCACAGGTGACAGTTCAGTATCCACCCTATGTGCACGGAAGTGGTGGGATCGCTGACAGACCACAACCACAAGAAGGTGCTGGCACAGTGCTGGGTGAAACGGGGTAGATGTAGCAATTCAGCAGCCCTTCGTCTAGTACACTGTGCCTGGGATGCGTTGAGGTTAGTGCACTCTCCACTGTTGCAGTCAGGGCCACAGAGTCAGTCTCTAGCACAGCAGAGGCATTGGGAATGTTTCGAGTTGGCACACAGAAATTCTGCTGGTGGTCTGTGCTCATTGGTTGCTGTGACTGTTTCTCATAAAGGTATCGTTATTGCCCCATTCCTTCTTCGCGCACAAGATGGTACAGCATGACCTCATAAATAAGCAACCATGGTAATTATTAATCATACATATCATAAAAAGTTTTCCATCACCTCGGTTCCAAGAGTTCCGGAACCTGTACAGAAAATTGGAATAGAAATCAACATAAAAATCACTTCCGCCCTTTTTATTGCTCATTAAAACCACCATACAGCGAGACCTTCAGAGGTGGTGGTCCAGATTGCTGTACACACCGGTACCTCTAATACACAATAGGACGTCCTCTTGCATTGATGCGTGCCTGTATTCGCCGTGGAGTACTACCCACAAGTTCATCAAGGTACTGTTGGTCCAGATCGTCCCACTCCTTAACGGCAATTCGGCGTGGATCCCTCAGAGTGGTTGGTGGGTCACGTCGTCCACAAACAGTCCTTTTCAATCTATCCGAGGCATGTTCGATAGAGTTCATGTCTGCAGAACATGCTGGACACTCTAGTCGAGCGATGTTATTATCCTGAAGGAAGTCATTCACAAGATGTGCATGATGGGGGTGCATGAAGACGAATTTCTCGCCAATATGCTGCCGATATGGTTGCATTGTCGGTCGGAAGATGGCATTTACGTATCGTTCAGCTGTTACGGCGCCTTCCATGACCACCAGCGGCGTACGTCGGCCCCACCCACATAATGCCACCCAAAAACAGCAGGGAATCTCCACCTTGATGCACTCTCTGCGTCTAAGGCTTTCAGCCTGACCGGGTTGCCTTCAAACACGTCTGCGACGATTTTCTGGTTGAAGGCATATGCGACACTCATCGGTGAAGAGAACGTGATGCCAATCCTGAGCGGTCCATTCGGCATGTTGTTGGGCCTATCTGTACCGCGCTGCATTGTGTCGTGGTTGCAAAGATGGTTTTCGCCATGGACGTCGGGAGTGAAGTTGCGCATCATGCAGCCTAATGCGCACAGTTTGAGTCGTAACACGACGTCCTGTGGCTGCACGAATAGCATTATTCAACATGGTGGCGTTGCTGTCGGGGTTCCTCCGAGCCATAATCCGTTGGTAGGGGTCATCCACTGCATTAGTAGCCCTTGGGCGGACTGGGCGAGACATGTAATCGACAGTTCCTGTCTCTCTGTATCTCCTCCATGTCCTAACAACATCGCTTTGGTTCTCTCCGAGACGCCTGGACACTTCCCTTATTGAGAGCCATTCCTTGCACGAAGTAGTAATGCGGACGCGATCGAACCGCAGTCTGGTGGAATGACTGGAACTGATCGGCTGTCGAACCCCCTCCGTCTAATAGGCGCTGCTCACGGATGGTTTTTTTACATCTTTGGGCGTGATTGGTGACATCTCTAAACAGTCAAAGGGACAGTGTCTGTGACACAGTATCCACAGTCAACGTCTATCTTTAGGACTTCTGGGAACTGGGGTGATGCAAAACGTTTTTTATGTGTGTATGTATTCATGGGTTATCAGTGTAAATTTGTTTAAGCATCTCCACAGAGTAAATAACGATGTATTGTGTGTGATTTATAGCACGTTTTCAACGTAATACTGGTGTGTACATGTCTTAGATAAACGGACTATGTCAGTTGCATCAGCGGGCTTCCCTTCACTTTAGACTTAGAGATTTTTTTAGCCTTTTGTACATATCAGCTTTAATGTCATAGTATTCTGAGTATCTTGGGCAGCGATGTTTGATAATTAGTCATAAATTATTCTAATTAAGATAAAGCTAACGAAAAAAGTTTGACAGCCATATTGTGTCAATAAATGACTACTATATACTCGTAGATAATGGTGTCATGTTTGTATATAGGACATGAGTGCAAAGAAAGTAAATGCGACTCAGTTCTCAAAATAAAATGCAACAGCTATTTTTGGCGAAAGGGAGCCAATTTGGGAAATAAATCATGGATGGGCACTTATATTATCTGGAGATGAATCTGACAACCATGCTTGTTGCACCAGCTTTACAGGACTAAATCTGACAACTATGTAGGCTGCATCAGATTTCCTGACCCACAAGATAAAGCTCCAACTCCATTTTTTTAATTTCCAAATGGTGGTGGGAGAATAATCCTTGGCACTTATTTGTGCGATATAAATCATAGAGGGGGTATAGCTGGAAGTGACATGTAATAATTGGGTAATAAATTACAGTGGGGACATGATGCATTATAACTGGGCAATAATTTACAGAGGCTATATAGTTGAAAGTAACATACATTAATTGGGGACGAATCTGGCAATCATGTAGGCTGTCCTCATATCCTGAACCAACAGAAATCTCCATTTTTAAATTTCTCGCCATTTTTATCTCATGCAACTGGCCTAAAAAAGAGGTGGAGAGGGAATGGGGTGGAGGGTGAGGAAGGAGGGGAAGGACATATGGCGCCAGTGCGGGCTGTGCTCGTTTGCACCCACCCCGGAACTAATGTGTACAGGAAATATAATTATTTCTTACTCTAAATGTAGTGGAGTTGCAGATAGGGCAAATACTACACTGAAGAGCCAAAGAAACTAGTACACCAGCCTAATATCATCTAGGGTCCCCGCGAGCAGGCAGAAGTGCCGCAACACGACGTGGCATAGACTCGACTAATGTCTGAAGTAGTGCTTTGGGGAAGTGACCCATGAATCCTGCAGGGCTGTCCATAAATCCGTATTTGAGTACGAGGATGTGGAGATTTCTTCTGAACAGCACGTTGCGAGGCATCGCAGATATGCTCAATAATGTTCATGTCTGGGGCGTCTGGTGGCCAACGGAAGTGTTTAAACTCAGAAGAGTGTTCCAGGAGCCACTCTGTAGCAATTCTGGACGTGTGGAGTGTCGCATTGTTCTGCTGGAATTGCTCTAGTCCGTCGGTATGCATAATGGGCATGAATGGATGCAGGTGATCAGACAGGATGCTTACATACGTGTGCCGGCCGAAGTGGCCGTGCGGTTAAAGGCGCTGCAGTCTGGAACCGCAAAACCGCTACAGTCGCAGGTTCGAATCCTGCCTCGGGCATGGATGTTTGTGATGTCCTTAGGTTAGTTAGGTTTAACTAGTTCTAAGTTCTAGGGGACTAATGACCTCAGCAGTTGAGTCCCATAGTGCTCAGAGCCATTTGAACCATTTACACACGTGTCACGTGTCAGAGTCGTATCTAGAAGTATCATGCGTCCCATATCACTCTAACTGCACACGTCCTACCCCCCCTTACTGAGCCTCCACCATCTTCAACAGTCCCCTGCTGACACACAAGGTCTATAGATTCATGAGGTTGTCTCCATACCCGTACGCGTCCATCCGCTTGATACAATTTAATACGAGACTCGTCCGACCAGGTTCAAATCAAATGGTTCTGAGCACTATGGACTTAACTCCTAAGGACATCACACACACCCATGCTCGAGGCAGAATTCGAACCTGCGACCGTAGCGGTCGCGTGGATCCAGACTGAAGCGCCTAGAACAGCTCGGCCACTCCGGCAGCCTCCGACAAGGCAACATGTGTCTATGGAAATGAGCGTTTGGCATCATTGGCTGGGAGGCTCCTTACGGGGCAGGTCCGGCCGCCTGGGAGCAGGTCTTATTACATTCAACGCAATCGACGGATGGGGATGAATGATGATGAAGACAACACAACCTGAGCGGAGAAAATCCCCGACCAGCCGGGAATCGAACCCGGGCCCCTTAGGACGGCAGTCCGTCACGCTGACCATTCAGCTTTCGGGGCGGACAAGATGTTTCTATCATGACAGTCCAATATCGGTGTTGACGAGCACAGGCGAGGCGTAAAGTTTTGTAACGTGCAGTCATCAAGCGTACACTAGTGGGCCTTCGGCTCCGAAAGCCCATATCGATGATGTTTCGTTGAATGGTTCGCACACTGATACTTGTTGATGGTCCAGGATTGAAATCTGCAGTAATTTCCCGAAGAGTTAAACGATTCTCTTCAGTCGTCATTGGTCTCGTTCTTGCAGGATCTTTTGACGGCCGCTGCGATTTTAGAGATTTGATGTTTTACCGGATTCCTGATATTCACGGTACACTCGTGAAATGGTCTTACTGGAAAAATCCCCAGTTCGTCGCTACCTCGGAGATGCTGTGTCCCATCCTTTGTGTGCTGACTGTAACACAACGTTCAAACTCATTTAAATCTTGATAACCTGCCATTGTAGCAGCAGTAACCGATCTAACAACTGTGCCAGACACTTGTTGTCTTATATAGACGTTGCCCACTGCAGCCCTGTATTCTGCCTGTTTACATATACTATGTGATAAAAAGTATCGGGCGCGGTGGCCGTGCGGTTCTAGGCGCTGCAGTCCGGAACCGCGGGACTGCTACGGTCGCAGGTTCGAATCCTGCCTCGAGCATGGATGTGTGTGATGTCCTTAGGTTACTTAGGTTTAAGTAGTTCTAAGTTCTAGGGGACTGATGACCTAAGATGTTATGTCTCATAGTGCTCAGAGCCATTTAACCAAAAAGTATCGGGGCACCTGGCTGAAAATGACTTAGAAAATTACGTGTCGCCCTCCATCGGTAATGCTGGAATTCAGTTTGGTTTTAGCCCACCCTTAGCCTTGATGAAACTTTCCACTCTCGCAGGCATACGTTCAATCAGGTTCTGGAATGTTTCTTGGGGAATGGCAGCCCATTCTTCACGGAATTCTGCACTGAGGAGAGGTATCGATGTCGGGCGGCGAGGCCTGGCACGAAGTCGGCGTTCCAAAACACCCCAAAGGTGTGCTGTAGGATTCATGTCAGGACTCTGTGTAGGCCAGTCCATTACAGGGATGTTACTGTCGTGTAACCACTCCTCCACAGGCCGTGCATTATGAACCGGTGCTCGGCTGCGTTGAAAGATGCAGTCGACATCCTCGAATTCCTCTTCAACAGTGAGAAGCAAGAAGGTGCTTAAAACATCAATGTAGGGCTGTGCTGTGATAGTGCCACGTAAAACAACAAGGGCGCAAGCCCCTCCATGAGAAACACGACCACACCATAACACCACCGCCTCCGAAATTCACTGTTGGCACTACTCACGCTGGCAGATAACGTTCACCGTTCATTCTCCATACCCACATCCTGCCATCGCATCGCCAAATTGTGTTCCGCGATTCGTCACTCCACACAACGATTTTCCACTGTTCAATCGTCCAATGTTTACGCTCCTACACCAAGCGAGGCGTCGTTTGGCATTTACCGACGTGATGTGTTGCTTATGAGCAGCCGCTAGACCATGAAATCCAAGTTTTCTCACCTCCCGCCGAACTGTCATAGTACTTGTAGTGGATCCTGATGCAGTCTGGAATTCCTGTGTGATGGTCTGGATGGATGTCTGCCCATTACACCCTCTTCAACTGTCGGTGGTCTCTGTCAGTCAACAGACGAGGTCGGCCTGTACGCTTTTGTGGTGTACGTGTCCTGTCACGTTTCCACTTCACTATCACATCGACAACAGTAGGCCTAGGGATGTTTAGGTGTGTGGAAATCTAGCGTGCAGACGTATGACACAAGTGACATCCAATCACCTGACCACGTTCGGAGTTCGTGAGTTCCGCGGACGCCCCATTCTGCTCTCTCATGATGTCTAATGACTACTGAGATCGCTGATGTGGAGTACCTGGCAGTAGGTGGCAGCACAATGCAGCTAATATGAATATCGTATGGTTTGGGAGATGTCCGGATACTTTTGATCACATAGTGTATGTCTGTATTTGAATACGCATGCCTATATCAGTTTCAAATGGCTCTGAGCACTATGCGACTCAACTGCTGAGGTCATCAGTCGCCTAGAACTTAGAACTAATTAAACCTAACTAACCTAAGGACAGCACACAACACCCAGCCATCACGAGGCAGAGAAAATCCCTGACCCCGCCGGGAATCGAACCCGGGAACCCGGGCGTGGGAAGCGAGAACGCTACCGCACGACCACGAGATGCGGGCTATATCAGTTTCTTTAGCACTTCACCGTATTACATTCGAGCCTTATATTAATTTTAATACAGCTTGTTCGAGGAACTCGATGCTAATAGGGCCGCACTCTAGTAGCACTTGGAAGGACTATTCGATGTCTAGTCACACCGAATGTCAGACTGTGTAACTAGAGACACAAAAGCTGCACATTTTAAAAATAACACTCGAAATGAAAGGCAGACAATTAATGCACCAAGTCATTTTACTCGCTGATGAAAGTTATTGTAAGATATTAAATCATTTCTATAGAAAATAATATTTAAGAGTCAAAATTTTGTAAAACTGCCTCCTCCTTTTGAGAGTGGTGCCAGAGTAAGTTGGTTTACCGCTAGCGCGTAATGTCTGTTTTTGTTCTGTTTTTTCTTAACGGTTAGCTGATCTGGAATAAGCTGTTCATTTGCATTTTGGTAAGCAAATAACTTATTTACATGTTAAATATATGAAGCAGAAATAGATAATGTTGAATTGTGGTGTATATTTTTTGTGACCCATCTGTAAGCTCAGAATATCTGAATTTTGCAGATGGAACTGAGTTTGTAGTTTACGGACATATTTATTTTTAGAAACAATACATTTATTTTTCAATAATTTTTGACTGTCGCAAGAAACTATTTAAATCAGCGGTCGTCAAAATTTTTTGCTCGAGAACCAAACTCTCCATTGTGGAGCGGCGCCGTAGGGCACATATCTCCCGACTTAACTATTGATTGGTAACCTAAATAAATGAATGTGTTATGAGCCCCAGTAGACTAACTGTACTAAGGAGACGATACGTGTGCTGCCAGCTCCTAAGTAATCGTTGGAAATCGACACCATTCGGAAAACTTCGTGTCGACTATTCTTCGTTTCTTATAG
The DNA here is from genome assembly GCF_021461395.2 of Schistocerca americana. Classification (NCBI taxonomy): domain Eukaryota; kingdom Metazoa; phylum Arthropoda; class Insecta; order Orthoptera; family Acrididae; genus Schistocerca; species Schistocerca americana. The sequence goes on along the minus strand of NC_060121.1, from coordinate 405,709,378 downwards.
CTGGTGACGTGAAAGTTGTGACACCATAAGTGTCTTACGAGGTAATGTTGAGGTATCTGCGTGAGCGGACGATTAATTGATTAATAATAGTACATGTACTTATATTTGAATGTGTTACGCCATATGAAACACGATCATAGATGTTTACTAAGTGTGGTGAATTTCATTTTTCTTCTGCCCATTTCACTCTATTGCAAGAGTCTTAATTTAATTTCATATTTGCAACTACAAATATGTGCCGCATTTGAAGATGATCGTTACTTAGTTAGAAATGTTTTCTATAGCAGCTTATCGGTACGAGACCCGACGCCAAAGTTCTCTATACCGGAAGACAGACAATGGAACATTCCCGCCTCTCACAACCTTTAAACCTGCAGTAGCTGTGCCACTAGCATCTCTGCCCCCGAAGCATGTGGCTAAGTTTATTTAACTCACTGCGGAATTCACTAACGTCAATTAAAATTAAACAGTCTTAAAATGACTGTCCACGTGCTCAATGACCCGGTCTTCATTCCGGGTTACCTATTTCAGAACTTCCAGGGGAAAAAATTGATTTTCAGTATTTCTTATAATAATTGACAACATTTAAAAATCTGAACTGCTATTACAATTTACACATTAAGGTGTATAAAATTATGTTAAGTTTTCGTAAAATAAGACACGTATTAAAATTAGAAACTGTGTATATGTTATTAGGCAGTGTAACTCATGGCGCGGAAATTACCCAGACTATATTCATCTAGTATTTGAGAATGAAGGCACGTAACGACTTCCAACAAACTTCACGTACGCTTTCAAACCTTTACGAAACTTTTTCTCGATGACACCTCCACAAAATGACGGAAGGAAAAAAGTTTATCGATAACTACATTCTCGTTATTCATATAGTAAAATCTGTCACACGTGACGTTTTAATTTATTACTTCTTTACAGCTAACTATCCAAAACACACTTTATAGACAGTATCCACATATCCCACTGAATATACCTGCAAGATTATATCATCGCACGACACATAGTTCAGAGGATATAAAGTCATAAACGTTGAGATGCGTGGAAACTAGCTTCTGCGTAAAATGGAGTGCAAACTGCACATACTACACTCATCCAGTGTTTGTTAATGCGAGCACTTAGCGACTTCAACAAGTTTCATTGATAATTTCAAATCTTTTCTAATCTTTTTGTCGCTTACATGCTTAACGTCAAATACTTAACAGATTAACTCGTTTATAAAGTTATCAAAAGTTTGGCGCTGTTTTTCACGTGGGAGTTCCATTCCTTGCAGAATCGGTGGTGTACTGGTTCTTATGCGGCTGAGAACCGCGGGCCGCGCCAGCTGATGATTCCGGCCGCATGCGGTCTGTGGAGAACAGTTTGACGACCACTTATTTAAATTGTTCATTCAGCTTATTTCATTTTTCTTTTAAAAAAATGCTTTTCTTGGCGATCTGGCACGGACTGGCCAATTGGGACTGACCGACCGCCATGTATTTCTCTGACAGTGGCGTTATTCAGGTGCTGTTTGGAGGGGCATGGGATCAACACACCGCTCTCCCAGGCCTTGTCGGCTCTCTAGACCGTAGAGCCGCTACTTCTCATTCAGGCAGGTCAATTGGCGCCGTGCGGCTGAATGCATCCCGTTCTTTGGCAGTATCGGGAATCGAACGTGGGTCCTCCTCATAATAACCAGACACTCCGTTCACTGAGCTATGGAGGCGGTTTTCCCTTAAATACATTGACGAGATCGTTAATGTTATGTTAACAAAGAAGAAATGTGGTTTATTCACGAAAATGGTTTAACAACTAGTATTTTAGCGTATTTACTTGTGTTAGGATGAAAGGTGGCAATTATCCAATTATCTGTGATCTAAAAAATTTCGTGATAGAAAAATTAGTATTCGATTTTTACCTCTCCACTTTAAAAAATTTCAGGGCAAGGTGACCAGAAATTATTTTGGGATTAGCGAGGACGTTTCAGACTGTTACAACAATATGAAACCACCGACGTGATTAAACCAGACGACTAAAATTTGATCTCAGGACGTACTGAAAGACGCAAAACTATTGTAACGCTATTCTCAACTGCTGATGGAAGCAAAATAAATTATTGTGACAGTTGCTGAGACAACTGAAGCCTGTTTTAGTACCTTCTTGGTTAACTTTTTTTTGTTTGTACAAACTTCATAGTTTGCGCAGAGCTGTTGATTTTTTTTTTAATTTGTCAATTAGGGTGGGCGGGGGCTGACGTACGCTCCGTTGAGTTCAACGTTTAGTTAAAAAATTCATTAAAATTTTGGTAACAGCAATAGCAGCAATAATCATTAGCAACCTTACAAGTCTACCTCTTACGCAGTCAGTCTCTTCATACTTCAAACGTTTAACGGACAACTAACGATTCACCCTAACACTATCTGCGCTGACGGTTTCATTTCAGTGTCCTTTTATTAAAATTGATGGAAATGGCTACCCATCGAAGGGTTCAGCTAATTTTAGGCACGCCTTCCATTTTATCTTGACGAGCAGCAATTTTAATTTCAGTAGACTGTGACGACTTCAGTTTAAAGCTGCTTACTATCTTTAACAGAGGAGAGGGACAGAGGGAAGTGTTGGCTGAGTGCCCACACAAAGTTTCGTTTCGTTCTATTAAACAGTCTCCCTGAAACACCGCTAGATGGCAGTACATGTTTCACTTAGACTACACACTAGCTGCCAAGCACGTTAGTTTGGGGGGGGGGGGGGGGGGGAGTAGCGCAATGTTATCGTACCAATAAAGCATTTTTACAGGAGGAAGGTGGACAAAGTGGTGAGCTGTCGTTGTTTGTACAGTGTGTTCTTCACGGTTATGGCGCTCTGGAAGAAATTTATGCAAAATTCACACAGTTCGACAGAAGGGAGAAATGCTTGATTGCTGAAGAGGCTACATCAAAATCTAAAAGATTTTTTTACAGGTCCATCTACTTAATGGCGGTTTCTAATTTACTCTCACAAAAGGCATGGCTGGACCTTATTCAAGGTAATTCTGCTATTATGATTACTGCCATAGTCTTCGTAGTAATAATATTATCCCTCGACACCCTGAAACGTCCCGTTTGAAAAATTTATACATGACTGTGCTTAAACTGACACACAATATTTTTTTAGCGCAACGCAATCTGACTTTCAAAAATCCCTACAAAAGAATGGCCCTGAATAACATTAACCTATACCTTTCACAAATCACTTACCTCACCAAAAATCTTCGTTACTCGAACTACTGCAATACAGCGAGCGCCACTACTGCCAGCTAAATAAAAGATTCAAACTACTGAAGGCACTAACTACTAATAGGCATAGTTAGCAAATGAAAGATTTTGATAGAGAACAAACAATGTATTTACCTCAATAGTGTTCAAAAGTCATAATGTATATAGCAGTTCATGACATCCAGTCTTACAAATTTCAAAACTCCGCCATCTCTCTCCCCACATTCACCACTGCTGGCGGCTCACCTCCAATTGCGCAACGCTACGCGCAGTTCACATCCAGCTGCCCAACACTACAATGGCAGACAACAATGCAAACTGGCCACAGACTGCACACAGCATAGCCAGTGATTTTCATACAGAGCGCTACGTAACGTTGCCAATAAGAAAACATAAACAACCTACTTACAACCCCTCCTATCCCAGTTGCTCGCTAACAGGCATCTGGGACTACTTCACCGTTTGTCTCAGTACAGGCACACTTTTTAAAATTCTCAGTAAAGGTGGGCTGGTGGCACCGAGGATGCTGTTGAACTGGGGGTCTTAGAGGGACTCTCTGCGATAAAATTCGCGGATAGGTCAATGTCACAATGTCGCTACCCCCATGATGAGGCCATAGGAGGCCGCGGAAGAGGAGGGCTGAAAATGCATAGGCACACTTTGCTGTTTCGGATCACGTTCAGATTTCGCTGAATGGTTGTGAACGCTGCGTATTGGTTCTAACCTCTACACGATACCAAAAATTGTGGTCGCACTGTGCTCCAAAAGGGTATGATCATCTTCAGTGGGGATGGAGCCCCGTCATGTTCTTAGCAAAGCACTGAGACGTGCAGGAGTGTGACCAGTGTCAGAGGTTATCAAAAACGTCGCACTGTTGATTATCACACTGCGAACTGTCTTTTTCGACCGCAAAATGTGTGGGAATTAACGTCTGCAAGGGAAGAGGTGGTTTCGCTTGGGCTCTTTATGCCACTCCTATGGCCTATTCGAGTCGCAGCTGTGTCTCAGACATGTTTTATACGGCCGCTCATAAGAAATACCGCGTGATTTCAACGCTGGGCATCGTGGTTCCGATCTCCATCGCAGAGTTGTCGATAGAAGGGGTGAAATGTGGGTAAGAATGGTCTGACGATCCAGCCATCATGTAACACGTCCACGGTGGCGTTGGGCAGAATTGTGGTGAAATTTAGTGCTAATGTGACACTATTAACCCACCTTACAGCTCCCGTGAACTTCTGAGGTCTGGCCTTTTCTTCGCATGTGTCGACACCTCGCTGTTGGCAGCGTCGTCGAGCCTGAGGGGGACGTCGCAAGGCAACACACTTCAGCACCTTCACAGAGAAATTTGTAGCAATCTTTGAGTCAAATTTCAAACTTATGCGTGTCAGTGGGAGACAAGGACGGGGTTTTGAAAAAGTTGTCATTCAATTGTGTTGCGCAATGTATTATGTCTCCCGATTGGGCTTTTATATGCAGTTTATCGTCTCAGTTTTATCCCTAAGGCCTGTTTTGCTACTTTATTGGTTTGGATTTAGATTTTTTGTGGACGTAAGATGATTCTTCGGCCTCTGACTCCACTGATGCTGGCACATCACACCACAAGCACCCAGGACAAACCACTGAGAGTAACTCTCCAGGCTACCTGCTGCCATTCTGTTAGTCAGTTTACATCGTGAACATTTATTCCGTCAATTCCAGGGTCTGAAGTGTCGTCTGCTCTTCTAGTGGACTGCACCACGGGCAACGTCCACGCCGTCATCCGTTCGCCTGTCTCGGAACGCGCCAGCTCAACGCCGCCGGTCAAACCAGTGTGCGTTTATCCCATAGCCTTACTACACTGCAGCGCCAAAGAAATTGGTATGGGCATGCGTATCCAAATACGGAGATATGTAACAGGTAGAACACGGCACTGCGGTCGACAACGCCTATATAAGACAACAAGTGTCTGGCGTAGTTGTTAGATCTTTTACTGCTGCTACAATCAAGATTTAAGTGACTTTGAACGTGGTGTTGTAGTGAGCGCACGAGCAATCGGACACCGCATCTCCGAGGTAGCGATGAAGTGGGGATTTTCCTGTACGACCATTTCACGAGTGTACCATGAATATCAGGAATCTGGTAAAACAGCAAATCTCCGACATCGTTGCGGCCGGAAACAGATCCTGCAAGAACGGGACCGACGACGACTGAAGAGAATCGTTCAAAGTGACAGAAGTGCAACCCTTCCTCAAATTGCTGCAGATTTCAGTGCTGGGCCATCAACAAGTGTCAGCGTGCTAACCATTCAACAGAACATCATCAATATGGACTTTCGGAACTGAAGGCCCACTCGTGTACGCTTGATGACTGCACGACACAAAGTTTTACGCCTCGCCTGGGCCCGTCAACACCAATTGGACTGTTGATGATTGGGAACATGTTGCCTAGTCGGACAAGTCGCGTTTCAGGATATGTACGGGTATGGGAGGGAATCTCATGACTCCATGGACCCTGCATATCAACAGGGTACTGTTCAGGCTGGTGGAGGCTCTGTAATGGTGTGCGGTGTGTGTAGTTGTAGTGATATGGGTCCTCTGGTACGTCTAGATACGACTGACGGGTGACACATACGTAAATATCCATTCATGTCCGTTGTGCATTGCGACGCACTTGGGCAATTCCAGCAGGACAGTGCGACACCCGACACGTCCAGAATTGCTACAGAGTGGCTCCAGGAACACTCTTTTGAGATTAAACACTTCCGCTGGCCACGAAGCTCCCCACATATGAACATTACCGAGCACATGTGTGATGCCTTGCAACGTGCTGTTGAGAAGAGATCTCCACCCTCGTACTCTTGAGGTTTTATGGATAGCCCTGCAGGATTCATGGTGTCACTTCCCTCCAGCACTACTTCAGATATTAGTCGAGTCCATGCCACGTCGTGCTGTGGCACTTCTGCGTGCTCACGGGGGCCCTACCCGGTATTACGGCAGATGTACCAGTTTCTTTGTCTCTTCAGTGCAAAGACAAGTTGACCGCTAAGTTGTACTAGTGTAGCGTTCTCATATCAGGTCCCCTATTTGCAGGGTAACAGTGCCTTTGCACTTAGTAAATGGTGTGAAATATCTGATAAAACGTTGCATACACAGTGACCTAAGAGACCCAGACAACGTTGATAAGGACTCTGTAGCCCTGTCAGAAACAACTGCGAAAAATAAATGGCTAATTCAAATTGCCTGGGAGATTAAAATTATTCAAATTCAAGTTAGGCGAAGGAAGAGTTCGCGGGGTAAAAAACAAGCGCAAAGATACGCTGATAATGTGCCAGGAAATATTAAACAAGATTCGAAACTGAAAGACTTTGTTAATAGTAAAATAATCTCATTATTTGTTACTTCATAATTTTCGTGCAACTATCTTGAATCAATAGCTTGCCGCAATTTCACTACTACTTATAAGAAAAGCAAACTCCTTTCTTGAATAGATGCGTATAACTTCCCGCCTTTTGATGTAGGCCTAATACAGAAAACCTGGAAACTATATTCATTTACGACAGACTCGATTATTCTGTAGGAGTTGCGAAGTAAACATCCTTTTATTTAGTACTTGGATTTCCTTCCCTTGACTCTCATATTTTGCACATGACGACTTCAATTCGGGAACAGTTGCCTCACTTCTCCATTACGGCGTTGTAGGGTATCGGTTTAAGCATGCTTGTCCGTCATTTCTCACAGCCTATATCTTACCTCAATAAACAAGAATCTCATGAAGAGAAGCTAGAGTTAAAGAGACTCATGAAGAGCAACTTTAATTGAACAGTAAGCGTACTTTTTTACAATTTCTGGTGTATATTATACGTGATGGATCTACACTCATGCTCATAAATCAAGGATAATTACAGAATTTGGTGCCACACAACGTGGCATTACACAAAACTAACGCTAATAGCACAGGCACATAGGGAACACGCACGACACAGATCTATAAGTCCACATTATTGGTGATAAGTTGAGAAAACCGTCCTGAAACACTTGTGATACAAAACGCCACTGTTTCCTGCGCATGTACCCCTACATCAATATGGGATATGATCACCATGCACACGTACACAGGCCGCACAACGGGTTGGTATACTCTGGATCAGGTGGTCGAGCAGCTGCTGGGGTAAGGCCGCCCATTCTTGCACCAGTGCCTGTCGGAGCTCCTGAAATGTCATTGGGGTTTGAAGACGTGCAGCGATACGTCGACCGAGGGCATACCAGACGTGCTCGATGGGGTTTAGGTCTGGAGAACAGGCAGGCCACTCCATTCGCCTGATATCTTCTGTTTCAAAGTACTCCTCCACGATGGCAGCTCGGTGGTGCCGTGCGTCATCATCTATCGGGAGGAAGGTGGAACCCACTGCACCCCTGAAAAGGCGGACATACTGGTGCAAAATGACGTCCCGATATTCCTGACCTGTTACAGTTCCTCTGTCAAAGACATGCAGGGGTGTACGTGCACCAATCATAATAACACCCCACACCATCAAACCACGACCTCCATACAGGGCCCTTTCAAGGTCATTAAGGGGTTGGTATCTGGTTCCTGGTTCACGCCAGATGAAAACCCGGTGAGAATCACTGTTCAGACTATACCTTGACTCGTCCGTGAACATAACCTCGGACCACTGTTCCAATGACCATGTAGTGTGTTCTTGACACCAGGCTTTACGGGCTTTCCTGTGTTCAGGGGTCAGTGGAACGCACCTTGCAGGTCTCTGGGCGAATAAACCGTGTCTGTTCAGTCATCCGTAGACTGTGTGTCTGGAGACAACTGTTCCAGTGCCTGCAGTAAGGTCCCGAGCAAGGCTACCTGCAGCACTCCGTGGCCGTCTGCGGGCACTGATGGTGAGATATCGGTCTTCTTGTGGTTTTGTACACTGTGGACGTCCCGTACTGTAGCGCCTGGATACGTTTCCTGTCTACTGGAATCGTTGCCATAATCTTGAGATCACACTTTGTGGCACACGGAGGGCTCGTGCTACGACCTGTTGTCTTTGACCAGCCTCCAGTCGCCCTAGTATTCTACCCCTCATAACGTCATCAATATGTGTTCTTTGAGCCATTTTCAACGCACAGTCACCATTAGCAAGTCTGAAGACGTCTGCACACTTACTTGCTGCACCGTACTCTGACATGAACCAACACACCTCTGCGTATGTGGACTGCTGCCAGCGCCACCGTGCGACGATCGCGGGTCAAATGCACCGCATGGTCATACCCCGAGGTGTTTAGACACGCAAACCGCCCGCCAGAGCGTTGTTTCACCATGTATCAGTATTATCCTTAATTTATGAGCATGAGTGCATGTGCTCGCAACATTGTGTAGGCAGGATGGAAAATAGCTGTAAACTACACTCCTGGAAATTGAAATAAGAACACCGTGAATTCATTGTCCCAGGAAGGGGAAACTTTATTGACACATTCCTGGGGTCAGATACATCACATGATCACACTGACAGACCCACAGGCAAATAGACACAGGCAACAGAGCATGCACAATGTCGGCACTAGTACAGTGTATATCCACCTTTCGCAGCAATGCAGGCTGCTATTCTCCCATGGAGACGATCGTAGAGATGCTGGATGTAGTCCTGTGGAACGGCTTGCCATGCCATTTCCACCTGGCGCCTCAGTTGGACCAGCGTTCGTGCTGGACGTGCAGACCGCGTGAGACGACGCTTCATCCAGTCCCAAACATGCTCAATGGGTCACAGATCCGGAGATCTTGCTGGCCAGGGTAGTTGACTTACACCTTCTAGAGCACGTTGGGTGGCACGGGATACATGTGGACGTGCATTGTCCTGTTGGAACAGCAAGTTCCCTTGCCGGTCTAGGAATGGTAGAACGATGGGTTCGATGACGGTTTGGATGTACCGTGCACTGTTCAGTGTCCCCTCGACTATCACCAGTGGTGTACGGCCAGTGTAGGAGATCGCTCCCCACACCTTGATGCCGGATGTTGGCCCTGTGTGCCTCGGTCGTATGCAGTCCTGATTGTGGCGCTCACCTGCACGGCGCCAAACACGCATACGACCATCATTGGCACCAAAGCAGAAGCGACTCTCATCGCTGAAGACGACACGTCTCCATTCCTCCCTCCATTCACGCCTGTCGCGACACCACTGGAGGCGGGCTGCACGATGTTGGGGCGTGAGCGGAAGACGGCCTAACGGTGTGCGGGACCGTAGCCCAGCTTCATGGAGACGGTTGCGAATGGTCCTCGCCGATACCCCAGGAGCAACAGTGTCCCTAATTTGCTGGGAAGTGGCGGTGCGGTCCCCTACGGCACTGCGTAGGATCCTACGGTCTTGGCGTGCATCCGTGCGTCGCTGCGGTCCGGTCCCAGGTCGACGGGCACGTGCACCTTCCGCCGACCACTGGCGACAACATCGATGTACTGTGGAGACCTCACGCCCCACGTGTTGAGCAATTCGGCGGTACGTCCACCCGGCCTCCCGCATGCCCACTATACACCCTCGCTCAAAGTCCGTCAACTTCACATACGGTTCACGTCCACGCTGTCGCGGCATGCTACCAGTGTTAAAGACTGCGATGGAGCTCCGTATGCCACGGCAAACTGGCTGACACTGACGGCGGCGGTGCACAAATGCTGCGCAGCTAGCGCCATTCGACGGCCAACACCGCGGTTCCTGGTGTGTCCGCTGTGCCGTGCGTGTGATCATTGCTTGTACAGCCCTCTCGCAGTGTCCGGAGCAAGTATGGTGGGTCTGACACACCGGTGTCAATGTGTTCTTTTTTCCATTTCCAGGAGTGTAGTTACAAAAAAGGAGAGCTTTCAAAAAAGCTAGTCCAAGTTACGGAAGTAGCTGTACAGTACAAGAACTGAGCAGTGTTTAATCTGTATTACTAACCATGAAAAATTCACTCAGTAAATATCTTTAAATGTTAGACAAAACAGTTCTGGATAACCAAGGTCTTAGGCCCAGTGTCGATGAGATATTAAGCAAATTCCGAGTCCCTGATAGGAGACCAAGTGTTGGTTCGATCATCGCTTATTTAGGATGTCGTTGTTGTGGTTATCGCGTACGCAACGTATTTTTATCGTTGCAATACATTGCATTCGCCGAGCTGTCGTTTGTACTCAGTTGACTCATATGAAAAGATTTCGGACGTGATTATGGCCGCACGACGGAATGTAACAGACTTTGAACGCGAAATGGTCGTTAGAGCTAGACGCATGAGACATTCTATTTCCGAAATCGTTAGGGAATTCAATATTCCGACATCCACAATGTTGAGAGTGTGCCGAGAATACCACATTCAGGCATTACCTATTACCACGGACAACGCAGTAGCCGAGGGCCTTCACTTAACGACCTACAACAGTGACGTTTGCGTAGAGTTGTCAGAGCTAACAGACAATCAACATTGCATGAAATAACTACAGAAATCAGCGTAATGGTTTGATGCAGATCTCCATGCTAGTCTATCCCCTGCAAGGCACTCCATCTCTGCGTAACTACAGTTGCCTATATCAGTTTGAACCTGCTTGCCGCAGGTGAGTCTTGGTCTGCCCCTACAATTTTACCCCTCCACACTTCTTTACATTCCCAAATTAGCTCTTCGTTATGGCTCAGGCTGCGTCCTATCAATCCTTTATTTTAGTTCAGTTGTGCCATAAGTTTCATTTTTCCGCAGTTTGATTCACTACTTCCACATTAGTTAATATATCTGCCTGCATAATATTCAGCAATCTTCTGTAGCACCGACGTTTCGAAATCTTCTATTGTCTTCTGGTTCGAATTGCTTATCGTTGACGTTTCACTTCCGTACAAGGTTACACTCCAGGCAAAGATCTTCAGAAAAGATTTCGTAACTCTCAAGTTCTTATTAGATGTTAACAAATTCCCCTTTTTCTTATATCCTCCGTACTTCGAACAAATTCATTTATTTTGCTGCCCTAATTCAAAACTCACCGAATACTTTTAGTTTCTTATTACCTAATGTACAGTGAGGCGACAAAAGGCATGAGATGCCTCCTAATATCGTGTCGGACCTCCTTTTGCCCGGCGAAGTGCACCAGCTCGACGTGGCATTGGATTCAACAAGTCGTTGGAAGTTCCTTCAGAGACATTGAACCATGCTGCCTCTATAGTCGTCCATAATTGCGAAAGTATGACCGGTGCAGAATTTTGTGCACTAAGCTCTCGATTATGTCCCATACATGTTCGATGGGATTCAAGTCGGGTGGTTTGAGTGGCCAAATCATTCGCCCGAATTGTCCAAAATGTTCTTCCAACCAATCGCTAACAGTTGTGGCCAAGTGAAATGGCCCATCGTCAGCCATAAAAATTCCATTGTTGTTTGGGAACATGAAGTCCATGAACGGCTGCAAGTGGTCTCCAAAGAGCCGAACATAACCATTTCCAGTCAATGATCGGTTCAGTTGGACCAGAGGACCCAGTCCATTCCATGTAAACACAGCCCACACCATTATGCTTGCACAATGCCTTGTAGGAAACTGAGTTCCATGGCTTCGTGGAGTCAGCGACACACTCGAACCCTACCAGAAACTGTTACCAACTAAAATCGGGCCTCATCTGACCAGGCTACCGCTTTCCAGTCGTCTGGAGTCCAATTGATATGGTCACGAACCCTGGAGAGGGTCTGCAGGTGATGCTGTGCTGTAAGCAAAGTCTTTCACGTCGGTCTTCTGCTAGCACAGACCATTAACGCCAAATATAGCCACAATGTCGTAAAGGATACGTTCGTCATACGTCACACATTTATTTCTGCGGGTATTTCACGCAGTGTTGTTTGTCTGCTTGTACTGGCAATTCTACGCAAACATCACTTCTCCAGGTCGTTAAGTGGAGGCCGTCGGCCACTGCGTTGTCAGTGGTAAGAGGTAATGCCTGAATGTGGTATTCTCGGCACATTCTTGACACTGTGGACGTCGGAATATTGAATTTCCTAACGATTTCCGAAATGGAATGTCTCCTGGTTCTAGCTCCAATTGCCATTTCGCATTCAAAGTCTGTTAACTCCCGTCGTGCAGCTATAATCAGATGGGAAACGTTTCACGTGAGTCACTTGAGTACAAACGACAGCTCCAATGGAATACACTGCAGTGCACTGCAACGTATAAAAATACGTTGTGTACGCGTGGCTACCGTACATGTGTACATGCGCATATCGCTGCCACGTGACTTTTGTCACCTCAGTGTTGCAACCTACGGCGATATAATGAATATGAAACTTCTTGTTTCGTTATTGCTACCTGACCTCGGCTCTGTTTCAATGCGCGAATATACCCCCAGTATCGTTTAAATCGAATTAATATGATAATATATTTTATTAATAAAACTCTTATTCTATCAGTAGTTCGCTACCTACAGAAATGATAATGCTTTGATTACGGTCTGTTATTAAATTTTACATCTATTCATTAAAACCAGAATGAGCAATATTCCTAACCTAAAACATTACTATCAAATTCCCTAAACTAACTATCCTACCATTGGCACAATGGAGACTCTATCCCTAATCGTCCTTTCCCTAACTTACGTAGGTTAATACTGGCCACGCAAGTGGTTTTACTGAAGTTCCACCTTGACGGACACAGAATCAGAGAACTCAAGCAAAGAGCTAGTGGAACGCGTACGCAATTTCAGTTCCAGTGACCTACTTTGCCAGGTGTTTGCTCTAATATCACCATAATTCAGCACGTAGATTACGACAGTCGTCCCAGGCACCAGCGTGATGTCGCCTTTCCCCTGTGAGAGCTCTTGCGGAGCAGATCCTCAACGTCCGCCTAGCACCACCGCCGACACCAGAGTCCCGATCTTGTCGCCGCCAAACTGTGCCCTTCCTCGAACATGTATCCATACTCGTTTTTTGGCCAATCAGGACTCTGAATTTTCGAGCGGATCTCCCACCTTTCATGGGCGCGCCGTATTTGCACCCCCGTTAGCCGCACCGGCGGGAAACAGTCTCTCCCTAACTCACACGTACGCCCTCTCTCTCTCTTCTTCCACTTGTGAGGTCTCAGGCTCCCCCAATACCCCCTGTGGTCACAAGAGCCACTCAACCGACAAAGCAGCCGCCGTGTGAAGCACCGGCCAGCTGCCGGCCACCTCGCTTGTTCGACATCGCAAACAACTCTTTCCTGTGTCCGTCCAGACCACCTTCCCAATGATAATAAGCACGGTTCTAAAATCTTGCGTACCAGTATTAACCTTGATATGTTGATACTAGTATCGTTCCGTCAAATGGCTAACGGTATCTCTATCCGCGTAGTATATCTCATATATTATTTTCTGAACAAGTATCATGCAAGGTTGAAAGGTGGCTACACTGAGCCACAGCGCCAGAGATTGCGCCAAAGAGTTTTATTCCGCCGCCTCCACTGGCAGTGCTTGCTGAGATGTCGTAGTGAAAAGTTCTTGTCGAGAAGTCGTGGTGGAGAGTGCTTATCGAGATGTGGTAGTGGTGAGTCGGTGTTGAGATGTTGTAGTAGGGAGTGCTTGTTCCATGTTTTGTGCAGTTGTTTGATGGGCTAGACAGCAGATGTTGTTCGAATGGAGATATTGTAATGATCAGAGTGCTTTTCGTCAATATATATGAAGGTAAAAAAAAATTCCCTTTTCTTTTTATTATTTCAATGTCTTAAATAATGCGTCATTACAGGTTCAGTCAACAAAGCATCTGGCTTGTGTTCTTGTATTAGAGTGTAATTCTGGTTCCCTTACGCAATTATAGTATTTATTTTTTTTAATTACTTCAGTATAAATGGTATTTAAAATTTCTTGTCTTATTGACGAAGAACCGTGCCAGATGTGTACGTTGAATCACACTTCCACACACAGAACAATGACACTTGTGTTTTGGTTTCGTAGGTTTTATAGTTGCTGGGGACTTAATTAATTAATTGTGTTAACGGAAATTTTCATTTCATTCTTTGTTGTTGTTCTATGCAGTCAGATTGCGTACAAATACTAGTCAGGGCCAACCGTTTACGAGACCTCGTAATCGGACATACAGCGACTAAAAATTTAAAAATTATTTTCATTATTTAATTAAGCCCCCATGCAAGGTGCTAAAATCTGTCACCTTAAAGTGTAGTTCCCTCAGTATCCCCTGGTTTAATTCAATTACATTCCATTCCTCAAGTTTTACTTTTCTTAGCATTTCTCTTATATCCTCTTTTAATGAGACTGTCCTGTTCAAGTGCTCTTCCAAGCTCTTTACCAGTGCTGCAGCTTGCCAGTGACTTTGTAATTCTGTCAAAGTTTTTATTTCCTTATCTCTTCTTGGTTTCCTTCACTGCTAGTTCAATGTACGGATCGAATAATATCGTGGGTCGGCTACAACACTAGCTCATTCCCTTCTCAACTGTGCCTTCTCTTGCAATCTGTTTCCGTACAAGCAATAAATAACTTTTCGCTCCCCAGGATATGGAAAAACAAAATCAACATGTGAGAAAGCAACATTATCTGCCAACCACATCCATATTGACCAGAAGGTAAAAGCAAAAAGTAATGTAGTGAGTCGGGGTTCAATGACCGTTAGGGAGGGGTTGAAGAGCCGTTCTTCTGGTGCCAGGATGGCGATGACTTTTCCACCTGGGCACTACGGCTTTGTAGATGTCTTCGGAGACGGGAGTGATATTGTTGGCAGCTCTAGAGAAACAAGTGGTGACGATAAACAGTTCTTTATTGCTCTATTATATTTTAACAGTCATTAAGGCGCGCCCTCGTCTCTGTTGCGGTTTAGCATCGGTCGCTAATGTCCCCACCTGTAGCTGCAGATAAGGTAGTGAAGCGTGCGTTTAATACGTGCTACTCAGGTGGCATCGCGCTGACCATGTTTAGCCGGCACGCCGGGAGCTGAGTTGACAGCAGTGGTCAAGGTAGGATGCGACCTGACTACGGACGCGACGCAAGGCAGTGACGGCATAATGAATGGCTAACTGACATCTTTCTTTCGTGATTCCTATTAATACTTGCAAACTCACTCTAACCAACACCAAATCAAAAGTGAAGTTTAGAGGAGAAATTTCGGAACCATTCCTCATAAAAACAGGCTTAAGACAACGTGACTGCCTATCACCATTACTGTTCAACTGTGCACTGGAATACATAATGAGAGAATGGTACAAGGACAATCCAAAGATGATAAGAATTGGAAGTGCAAAAGATGATAATAGCTTAAACTGCTTGGGATTCGCTGATGATCTTGCTCTCCTAGCCAACACCGTTCAAGAAGCCAGACAACAAGTGAAATCACTACAAGAAATAGCAGAGAAAGTAGGCCTCAGAATATCATTTGAAAAAACGGAGATTATGCTAACTGATCCACCACTTGCAAACAAAATTACAATAGGAGAACAGGAAATCAAAATTGTTGATAAATTTAAATATTTAGGCAAAATAATAACATACAATATAAATGAGAAGGCTAATCATGGCGGAATTGAATAAAAAAAAAAACTGAACTACGCAAATTACATTACCAAAACTACATACAACAAAAAAGCCTACCTATAGATGCAAAATTAAAACACTATAAAACAGTTACACAACCAGAAATAATGTATGCAGCTGAAACTATCTTCAAAACAACTAATACAGCAGAAATTGAAAGAATATTAAAAATAGAAAGAAAAATAATTAGGACATGTATAAATAAACAGTATAAAATAAATGGGCATTGGAGAATAGCATCAAATGAAACAGTATATAAGAAAATAGAACCAGTCATGAGCACGATCAGGAAGAAACGCATCTCATTCTTTGGACATCTGATGAGAACTCCAGAAAACAGAATTAGTAAAAAAATAATAAAAAAATTGTGGAATAGCAAGAGCGACATTAAATGGATCACAGAAATTGAGGAAGATATAAAAGAACTCCAAATTACAGTAGATGACCTAAAAAACAAAACACCTTTCATATAATAACAGACTCTAATAATTATATTACCTAAATATCATATTAAGTTATTGTTGAGCCAAATTGTATCCCTGGGTAACAACTTGTTTACAACTTTGTATTTTTGACTAGAGTGGTCCAATGAAGGCCATAAAATAAATAATAAAAAAATAAAATAATAAAAAAGTACTTGCAAAATGCATATGTAATTTCACATACTGACTACGGTTAGTTACAAACTGAATTAGCTGTTCACTTCGGCATGTGAGAAGCTGTATTATTGCGTTTATTCGGCACAGCAGCCTAGCAGAGAGAGACAGCGGAGGGACCCAAGCATTCTACCTTTAAGTGGCCTTCATGGCCGATACAGCCACCACCCTCGCTGGTTTCCCCGACTCGTGGCTGGCCATGTTAATGCGGTGGGAGGTAACGCGCTGGGTAGCTAGAAAATGTTCATGCAAAGGCGTGAACTGTACATGGAGGAATGTACATGGAGGATTGACAGTGCCACTAAAACAGAGTTATTAAACACGATTTTCCGAAACTCCTTCACCAAACAAGACGAAGTAAATATTCCTGAATTCCAATCAAGAACAACTGCCAAGATGGGAAACATAGGAATAGATATCCTCGGTGTCACAAAGCAGCTTAAATCACTTAATAAAAGCAAGGCTTCCGGTCCAGATTGTATATCAGTCAGGTTCCTCTCAGAGTATGCTCATACAATAGTTCCATATTTAGCAATTATATACAACCACTCGCTCACATAAAGATCCGTACCTAAAGACTGGAAAATGGCTCAAGTCACACCAATACCCAAAAAGGGAAGCAGGAGTAATCCGTTGAATTACAGGCCCATATCACTAACGTCGATTTGCAGAGGGTCTTGAAGCACGTACTGTATTCGAACATTATGAAATACCTCGAAGAAAACGATTTATTGACACGTAGTCCGAACGGATTCAGAAAATGTTGTTCTTGGGAAACACAACTAGCTCTTTATACTCATGAAGTAATGAGTGCTATCGACAGGGGATGTAAAATTGATTGCATATTTTTAGATTTCCAGAAGGCTTTCGACAGCGTTCCTAACAAGCGTCTTCTAACCAAACTGCGTGCTTACGGAGTATCGCCTCACTTGTGCGACTGGATTCGTGATTTCCTGTTCGTAGTAATAGAAGGAAAGTCATCGAGTAAAACAGAAATAATATCCGGCGTTCCCCAAGGAAGTGTTATAGGCCCTCTAGTCTTCCTGATCTATATTAACCCTTTCATACCTGAATTTTTTTCTGGAGGAAGAAAAATTTTTCACTGTGTAGTAATGCTCTTACGTGATTTTTTAATGAATTTAGATGGAAGATGTATACAAAAATATGTACTCATTTTCGCAACATATCTTGTACATTTGGCTTCATTTTATGAATTAAAATAACGAATTACAAAATATTCTCTATTGTAATAGATAGTAAAATGACCATTCAGTAATTCCGATCCGAAATGACATTAACAGATTTCAGTTATACAGTGAAATACAGTGAACGGATTACATCCATGTATTCTGGTGGTCACGAGGTGCAGCTCACTGTTACATTGACTTGCTAATATATTTATTGTGATGCCCAGCAGTTGGCAGCACTTGCGCTGACAAAAATGTTGAACATTCAAAAATGTGTACCTGAGGTTACCATTGGGAAAAAATATTTCTGTTGCAACGAAGACACAGAAAAGTTAATGTACACAATTGTAGCGTGAGGGTCTGAAAGGGTTAACGACATAGGAGACAATCCCAGTAGCCGTCTTAGATTGTTTGCAGATGATGCTGTCATTTACCGTCTTCTAAAGTCATCAGATGACTAAAACGAATTTACAAAATGATTTAGATAAGATATCTGTATGGTGCAAAAAGTGGCAATTGACCCTGAACAAAGAAAAGTGTGAAGCTATTCACATGAGTGTTAACAGAAATCCGCTAAATTTTGATTACGCGATAAGTCACACAAATCTGAAGGCTGTAAATTCAACTAAACACTTAGGGATTACAATTGCAAATACCCTAAATTGGAACGATCACACAGATAATGTTGTGGGTTGCGGGCTTTCAATATAATAATGAAATGATGGTGTGGTGGCCCTCAACTACGTACCCTCCGACTCAGAGCTGAAACATTAAAAGTTTTGGCTGGTTTCGTTGTGTGTACAATATGAATAGACACATGAATCGAATGGTCGAAGGTTCCTATCATTCGGCAATTGCGAATTTTGAACGTATATAGACATTTATAAATGAAAGATTGCAATTAAATAAATTATGCAGGTACTATTTTAACGACTTTGAATGATGAGTACGATAGCAGAAGTACCTTTAAGAATGGCCTTTATAACTGTAAAACACGTATTGGTGTCGATGGTCCAGCAATTAAATAAAATGTAAGTTGAATAACAGGGTAACAATAGATTCCTACTTCACGTAATTAGTTATAAGCAACAAAATAGCTCGCGAGATATTCACTTCTAAACACATACTACGTCTTCACTGCAGAAGCCACGTAAATCTCACAAGTGCACAAGTCAGCACTATGAAATACCGGGTGCTCAAAAAGTCAGTATAAATTTGAAAACTCAATAAATCACGGAATAATGTAGATAGAGAGGTACAAATTGACACACATGCTTGGAATGACATGGGGTTTTATTAGAACCAAAAAAATACAAAAGTTAAAAAAATGTCCGACAGACGGCGCTTCATCTGATCAGAATAGCAATAATTAGCATAACAGGGTAAGACAAAGCAAAGATGATGTTCTTTACAGGAAATGCTCAATATGTCCACCATCATCCCTCAACAATAGCTGTAGTCGAGGAATAATGTTGTGAACAGCACTGTAAAGCATGTCCGGAGTTACGGTGAGGCATTGGCGTCGGAGATTGTCTTTCAGCATCCCTAGAGATGACGGTCGATCACGATACACTTGCGACTTCAGGTAACCCCAAAGCCAATAACCGCACGGACTGAGATCTGGGGATCTGGGAGGCCAAGCATGATGAAAGTGGCGGCTGAGCACACGATCATCTCCAAACGACGCGCGTAAGAGATCTTTCACGCGTGTAGCAATATAGGGTGGAGCGCCATCCTGCATAAACATCGTACGTTCCAGCAGGTGTTTATCAGCCAGGCTGGATATGATGCGATTCTGTAACATATCGGCGTACCTCTCACCCGTCACGGTAGCAGTTACAAAACCAGAATCACGCATTTCCTCGAAGAAAAAAGGCCCGATAACGGTAGATGTGGTAAATCCAAGCCATACCGTGACTTTCTCGTCGTGCAATGAAGTTTCCACGACAGTTCTAGTATTTTCGGTAGCCCAAATTTTGCAGTTGTGGGCGTTGACAGACCCTCGTAGCGTGAAATGAGCTTCGTCGGTCCTCAACACGTTACTCAACCAATCGTCATCTTCCGCCATCTTTTGAAACGCCCACACCGCAAATGCCCTCCGCTTCACTAAATCGCCAGGTAACATTTCACGATGCCAATGGATTTTGTACAGATAGCATCGGAGGGTACGCCTAAGTGCCAACCAAACAGCAGTGTATGGAATGCCGGTGCGACGTGCTACTGAACGAGCGGTGAGTTCCCCGTGCATAGACGGGCCCGCTACTGTCTCCATTTCTTGCTGAACTATCTCAGCAGCATTACGCCTTTCAATTCCCCCCGAAGGGGGCGGGCTGGCAGCAGCTTAGTATGCCGCTCTTCAGCCTACAGACTTTGTTAAAAATATGAAGAGAATAAATGATAAAAACAGGCGATAAAATGGGAGACTTAAAGAGTAGCATGGCGAAAAAAAATCGTGGAACTGAAAACAAAGAACAGAGGGATGATAAAATACATACGAAGCAGACAGGTAAAACAGTAGACAGACAATTAAAAAAACACGGAGACAGTCTGGTTTCTGTTCGCAAAAGATATAAAATTCACACCTAGCGACAGCATGGTTTCTGTTCGCAACACGAGAAAGACGAACAACACTGAACAGTCACTGAAACACTGCCCTAAAAAGTTGGCAAATGTGACATACCACATCCGAGAGCAGGTGGGGGGAGAAACTGGACAGATGATGGAAAAATAAAAAATGGGGGAAGGAGAGGAAAAGCGAAGGGGGGGGGGGGAGGCGGGAAAGGAGCCGATGGAGGATGAGGACCCATAAGAGGGGTGGGGGGTGCAGACGCGACAGGGAGTGGAGAAGGCAGAGGAGAGGAATACAAAAGGAGGGGGGGGGGGGGAGAAGGGAGGTAGAGAGAGGTTTGGTGGGGAGAAAACAGGATGGAAGGGGGGGAAGAGGGAGCCCAGGGAAAGGACAGAGGAAAAGGGGGGGGGATCAGAGTTGATAGGAGGGATAGATGGAGGGAGAGAAGGCATCATCCGGGAGGGAGAGTTGATGAAAGCCACCTTGGGAAAGGAGATGAGGGGCTTAGAGATTGAGGGTAGGGGGGACACAACAGTGAAGGTGTGGCAGGGGGCGAGGACGGGAGAGGAGAGGAGCAACCAGGGGATGAGGGGCATCAAGGCGGCGGGAGGTGTAGAGTGTGCGGATATGTTCGAGGAACAGGAGCAGATGGGGGAAAGGAATAAGGTCATAGAGGGTCCGCATGGGGGATGGGAGGCGTATACGGAAGGTGAGACGGAGTGCGTGACGCTCAAGGGACTTATAGAATTTGGGGGGGGGGGGGGCAGATATCCAGGCGGGACTGGCATAACAAGAGGTTGGGATGGATTAAGGATTTGTAGGTGTGGAGGATGGTAGAGGGGTGCAACCCCCATGTCTGGCCAGAGAGGAGTTTGAGGAGTCGGAGGCAGTTGTGGGCTTTGGATTGGATGGAGCGGAGATGAGAGATCCAGGTGAGGTGACGGTAAATGGTGAGGACAAGGTTGGCGAGGGTGGGAGTGAGGTGGACAGGACGGGCGCAGACAGTAAGGTAGAAATCCAGGAGCCGGAAGGAGCGAGTGGTACGACCTACGATGATTGCCTGAATTATCTCTCTCATTACAGCTCCTTTTATACACGATTGTCATGCGCAGTCACTGACGTTCTGCCGTCCAGCGCCATCTGTCGGACATTTTGTGAACTTTGTTGTTGTCTTTTTTTTTTTTTTTTTTGGTTCTAATAAAACCCCATGTCATTCCAAGCATGTGTGTCCATTTTTACCTCTCTATCTACATTATTCCGTGGTTTATTAAGTTTTCAACTTTATACTGCATTATAACTCCGGCGAAAGCTTCGATAGACGCTAGTAGCTGAAGCGTTTTGATTTGAGGAGATCCGAAATTCGTGGCCGTCGTTACAACGGCCGTGAATCGGACGCCCGATCGAGCACGTGGCTGCCAGGGGAGATCCTGCAGAGGACGGGCCGGGCCACCTGGTGGAGGCGGGGGCGGCAGTTGCGGCGGCGGCGGCGGCGGCGGCGGCGGCCTGTCAGCGGGCGTGCCGCGGCGCGGCGTCAGCGTGGGAGTGGCCCTATTTCTGTGCAGCGGCCAGCGGGCGGCCAGTGCAGCCGCAGGAGAGCCGCGAGCCGGACATGGAGGCCAGCGACGTCAGTATGCGCTCCCGCCACGCACAGCACACCGCCGCAGCCCGCCGTCTCCTCGCCTCGCCTCGCCTCCAGCCTAGGCAGTGTCTCGGGCAGCCAGACACTCGCGCACTGCCACACCACACCGCGGACCAGTTGGTCAATCTGCAGCGAGCGCCACATGCCACCGCCGTCTCCACCCTCCTCAGCCGTAGTGTCGAGCACAGTCGCACTTCTTAATACTGCTAGCCAATGGAGAAATTAGGAACGACGAACTTCCACAACAGCTCCGCTAAACCACTGCTCCGAAACCAAAGAGGTGACCTCTGTTATTGTTTGGTTTACTAACAGGTAGAATATAGCTTGCCCGATCAGCGTTACTGCAGTAGAGGAAGGGGAGACGTCGGACACATTGCAGATGATTGGGAGCCCTTTACATCCAGCAACCTCTCATTGCTAATGCTCTGTCCTACACTGTTTACTCGACACAAATTATTGTTTAAACGCTGTTCTGTCTTTGATCTGATACGAGTACCAAACAGTACACGTGGTGAATCCCAACTGCACCAACAAAATTTCAGATTTTTTTTCAGGGATATTTTCCGAGTATTTTGTTATAAAAGACACGTTAGTCACTGTTGGATCGTTAAAAAGTAACAGTATTTCTTTTGATTCCTTACTCTCATCTGTCTTTCTATCTCTATCGCACTGAAAATATCTGCGCAACAGTGTAAATGTCGACGGTTTGCCCTGTGTGTTTTGTTTCGAAACAAACTTGTACAATTCACTCACGATACTTTCTGTTGACAACAGTAGCGGCCACTTTTTTCTTGGACCTCAAGCCTGCATCCAGTACTGCTCTGTTCTGTCCCAGAGTTTGTTACGGTGACACACAGCACTACGGATAGGTTTAATGATGGTCGGTTGGCCGAAATGCAGCTCCTGTACGGGTTTACTGAATGGGGTGCAGGAGCAGTATAAAAATGCTGTTCTGAGCTGTGGGAAAAGTGTACTAGTTTCATCTGAGGATTGTTCCATTACTTTGTCTTTTGTCTTGTACGTTTCACTGAGTGCACATTACAGAATGTTTCGGAGCTGTCAAGGTATGTTTAAAGAAATAAAGGTAACTACGGTAAGGGGCAAACAAATCATAATTATGATTACATTATTACCCTCTAACAAACCACCACCAACTGTCGATTCCTTACGCCAAAAGACTCAGAAAATATCCCAGAACAACCTCATAAATCTTGTCTGTGCAGTTTTGGTTCATACTGTATAAAGGACTCGAGTCTCGTAGCTTTAAATGGTAAGCAAGTCGACTGTTCTGCTGAGGATGCACTATTGTCGGTATTCAATAACACAAAGTGAGAATGGAGCTACTAACAAGTGGTTGTCGGAAACATCATGGAATCATACTGGCACGATGGAGTTCAAAGATTACCTTCGCACGAGAAACGATTATCTTTAAAATGAGAGTCCCACATCCAGGAAAATAAGAAAGTAACAACACGAATGTTAAGTTCACTCCCATAGCCCTTTATTAGATTTGATCGTGTTGGATTTGGCATACTCGACTTCTTCCATGAAAGCAGTGAAACTAACGTGGAATCTGAATCACATTAAAGATTAGAACGTTTCACTCACGGAAAACAGTGTTACAGGTGAATATCATGCTAACTTCCAGAATGAGAAAAAGTCTAGTGAAAATGCATATCGAATACTAAATCTCTACTGTACCCCTCTGGTACTTGCTGTCAAATTACTCCACTATGAACATTCATGAAAGAAAATTATTGTATTAATCCCTAATATACGCAGTTTACTTCTTTTTATGTAGGTGAACTTTTTTTCAAAGATCTTATTAATAGATAAAAAGGGAATTGAGAAAATGTACTTTTACTGTGCTCTTAAAACTTTATTATACGTTTTTACAGTCTATAAACCTTCAATTACTATTGTACTGTAATATCTTATGTAATACAAACAGATATCTACAACTTTTGTATTCACCTCAACGCCGTAGTCACCTGAGAGTAACATACAACCCTTTTTTTTATATACCTAAGTTGGCGGGTGTAACACAGCAACTACAGTTTGAAAAATAACGACGAAAAAGCACGACTTCTGACTTCTGGCTATAAACGTATCTGTTTACTTCTACACAGTCTCTTGATAGAAAATGTTCACTTACGCTTTCAGAAACTTAAATGTAGTCGCGGAAAATAGCTCTGAGGAGTGGTATGAGAACTTCTGTCAATTTTTACTCAAGATTTGTAACAAAATGGTTCAGTACTTTTTGTTGATATACACATGCTAATCTTACGTAGAATAGAATGAAGTACTCACTGAGACCATACAACAAACTTTCTGTGAAAACGGGAGTAATGGAAAATATGTTTCGTAAAAGGGAGAATTTGCTTGTAGTCTATCATTTTAATGAATCTGAAAATGAAAGATATGCACCACTTTTCAGAAAGCCGGGAGGGGGTGGGGGGTGGGGTGGAGAATGACGTAAGAAATGTAACACAGATCCACCAAACACAATCTGTAAAAACCACTGCTCTTAATTATAGATGTTATAAGGTCCATGATGCACTCAATATTGAAGTGAAATGAAATAACAAACGAAAAATCCACTGAACAGAGTTTCTCCTTTCAACTACGCAAAGAAATTCGCTTCAGAAATTCAGGCGATTAACAGAGAAGTTCCCAAAAAAGAGACAAGGTTGCCTTATTAGTAGAATGATCGAAAAATTTATGGGTTCGTTCACACTATGTTCGCACCTGTGGATGCCTAATTGTAAATTTAAGGTTATAGCAGCGAGCTTAAGTTAGCGGATGAGACATTAGCCCTCACAATAGGATTTGCTTAGTACTGTGTATTTTGCTTAGTACTGTGTATGTTTTGCAGGATTAAGTCATAGTTTTCGGCCATCATCAGACTTTAACTGACTATAGTCGTCAAAGAAGTTACAATGTTTGAAAACAACGTTGGGAAAGATGTTACTCATGTAGACTAAAGCACAGACACAGGAAATGTCATCTTTGGCAATGTGAGGATAATGTAATTAAGAAGATAAAAGAATGAACAATAAACAAATATGTAGGGATCAAACTAGGAGAAACATTAACTTTGAAGTCGAAAAACAGTGCCTATGTAACAATTTGCTACTCAGCAAAGCGGAGTGATAATCTCACTACGATGGCAGCAGTGTCGTGCTTACGCCCGTGAAACAGGGAGAGGGAAGTAATACTGTGGACTGTGGTACACTTCAGCTATCTTGCAAGTAGAGCGATGTCACACTTCCCCACTTGTCACCATGTTTACAAGCGACACAAAAAAAAATGGTTCAAATGGCTCTGAGCACTATGGGACTCAACATCTTAGGTCATAAGTCCCCTAGAACTTAGAACTACGTAAACCTAACTAACCTAAGGACATCACATACACCCATGCCCGAGGCAGGATTCGAACCTGCGACCGTAGCAGTCCCGCGGTTCCGGACTGCAGCGCCAGAACCGCACGGCCACCGCGGCCGGCTCAAGCGACACATTTCGCGGAAGACGAAAATCTACTTCTGAAATCCGAATACTATGTTCTCTGTCGTGTTTACATTTTAGGCCTGTATCTATTTTGCTAATCCGATCAAATATCGGAGTCCGAGCGTCGTGGATTATGTAAATGTGCTGTTCGGATTAAGTCAACTCTGTGAAGTGACATTACAGGGCCTGCGCAGTTTTTTTATTTAACGGACAAAGGTGGTTGTTCAAGAAGAGATGCTTAAAAATCTTATCCGTACAAGACTGTTTTATTACTTCTGCCAAATCAAGTGCATTATAAAAAATAATTTCGAAGTGATCATTGACTGAACATAATCGTAATCAAACATTTTGGACTCTTACAATGACTGCAAAGGGGTAAAGACATTGCGAGTAATCAACAAAAAGAATTTGCATGAGGCTCTAGACTCTAGAACATTTAAACCAATGGTACAGGTTTGGGTAGTCGCGTAGCGTATGGGTAAGAAACATATACTCGACAAGCAACCGATTGTGAGTTAGAATCCCTCCGGGTGCTTTGAAATATTTAAATATTTATTGAAATGACTTTAATCATTATTTTTATTCACTAAATTCTATTTATTTTATTCCTAATTTTTTTCCACGATATTTTAATCGTTATATTAAGTTTTCTAACTGTCTACCATCTTATAGCCTGTTTCAAAAACTCCCCCTGTGAGTAACCGAATGTTTTGTCACCAGCAAATGATTGAGAACGAGACCGTTTGCCAGTAAGAGAAGGTGGGCATAATAATTTGCAAATTAGCCTGCTACGAAGGGCAATACGGTTGTAGCCAATTGGTTTTGTTTTATTAATTTAGTAAATATTTCGTCATCTGTGTATCTTGTTTCGTGAAAGAAAGATGAAATGTGATTCTCCTCATATAAATAAAGAACGGCCGACGGTTCTAGGCGCTTCAGTCGGAACAACGCGATTGTTACGGTCGCAGGTTCGAATCCTGCCTCGGGCATGAATGTATGTGATGTCCTTAGGTTGGTCCGAGTGAGGTAGCGCAGTGATTAGACACTGGACTCGCATTCGGGAGGACGACGGTTCAATCCCGCGTCCGGCCATCTTGATTTAGGTTTGCCGTGATTTCCCTAAATCGCTCCAGGCAAATGCCGGGATGGTTCCTTTGAAAGGGCACGGCCGACATCCTTCCCCGTCCTTCCCTAATCCGATGAGACCGATGACCTCGCTGTCTGGTCTCCTTCCCCGAAACAACCAACCAACCAACCAACCTTAGGTTGGTTAGGTTTAAGTAGTTCTAAGTTCTAGGGGACTAATGACCTCACATGTTAAGTCCCATAGTGCTCAGAGCTATTTGAACCATTTTGAATCCATTTGTGAGTGACAGACCGCCGTTCTGGTTTTTGGCTCATATATGAGAAGTGAATACTTAACAATCACCCAAAACCACCACCTGCGTGCATGACAGATAAGAGCTGACCGGCATTTTCATTCGATAATACTCCTCGGTCACTTTGCCAACATTTATTTAGAGTGTAATGTGTGTGGATCCATGTTTCATCTAAGTAAACCATCGGCCATTTTTATGATGCTTCATTCTTCTGTAAAATGAAATTTGCTATGCCCTTTTTACAACTGTGTCCTCTCGTTCGACGTAACATGTTTGTTTTGGCATCTTCTAAAAGTAAATCTCATACACAGAAAAAAAGTCTAAGATTTTCCTTGCTAGACAGTTAAGTTCAGTTCTGTCAGAAAAAAAGCTGTGCAGTTTTCCAGAACTTAGTTTTTTTTTACATTGTTCGTAATAGCGTTGAAATTGCTTGCTGATAATACATTTATCTATATCGTCATTGGAATTCTTATTCAGAGCACCATGCTTGTCCTTCTTTGGCGCAGAAACTTGAATTCTTCACTGTTCCGCTTCGTGTCCCTTCTCCCGTAATTTGCAAACCATCCTAAAAAAAAAAAGCTTTATCATTTTGGTTGCACCTTCCATCGCCTTCTCCGCTGGTACGATAAATCCCTTCTCTTTCTCATTGTTAATAAATTTAATCACGTCAACCGCAAACCGTCGCTCTTGCCCGCGAGGACATTTTCCGCGCTCAACGTCCATGCTTGCACTGCGACATAGGTCTACTTTAATCGGAGTGTGACTGTAACTAGTCACGTGACCAAGTTAGTTCCTGCTATTGCCGCATTACCACTTCGCCTTGGCGGGTAATACATTAAATTAACAATCCCAATAAACTTAAATTAGTACTTGACAAGACTACTAAAGAATAGCTTGAAGAGGTATTATATATGGAAAGTGATAAACTGAGTAAGACATGGAACAGAGAATTTTAAGTACAGAAATATGGAAAACACAGGCAACACAATAGAACAAATTAGATAAATACAGAAAAATGGAGGAATAGAAAGAAACACTGTGGGAAGTAATGAGAAAGAGAGGATTAAGTGGAGTTTAGAAGAGAAGTATTGAGCTGCGTTTGGTCGTTTAACCTTAAATACGATCTATGGATCAGATGTTTGTTCATTTCAAAGTGCTTCCAACAGATTGAATTTTTTATCTTTGTTTCCTAAATGGACATAGGACTGTGGCTGGTAGTTGTGGCCCTCACTCAGTACATGCTCAGCATATGTGAAGTCATTATTGTGCAACCTCCACCTGCGCTCATGTTCAGCCAGCCTACTTACTTTCTCTCTCTCACTCTCTCCCTCCCTCTCCCTCTCCCCCTCTCCCTCTGTCTCTCCGTGTTTGACACCATGAAACTTCTCACAATCATGTAATTTTATATACTCCACTGTTCGCTAGTTCTCTTCGCTGTTGGAAGTACACCGAGGTGTGGTATTTCTCACGCAACAGGAAATCCTGTCGTTGCAGGGTTTCAGTGTTTTGACTGGGCTGTGTGATACCTGTCCCAGGTATGGTGCTGTACACCACTTACTGCGGACAGTGGAAGGGGCGGCAGGAGGAGGATAGAGGAGGGGTATAATTTTCAATTTCTTCCTATGGAAGATATGATCAATCAGGACAGGATTTTAGCCATTGGTTGAGGCAATGAATTTAATTTTATCTAACTCGCTTTGAAATCATCTTTGGACATGGGAACGGATATGAGACGGTACACTACTGAGTGGAAAGCTGCATGTTTGTGTGTTATTGAGTGCTGTGAGCCGGCCGGTGTGGCCGAGCGGTTCTAGGCGCTACAGTCTGGAACCGCGCGACAGCAACGGTCGCAGGTTCGAATCCTGCCTTGCGCATGGATGTGTGTGATGTCCTTAGGTTAGTTAGCTTTAAGTAGTTCTAAGTTCTAGGGGACTGATGACCTCAGTAGTTAAGTGCCATAGTGCTCAGAGCCATTTGAACCATTTGACTGCTGTGAGCAGAAAGGTGTTACTGTTCCGGTGGTTGTAGTTCAAAAATGGTTCAAATGGCTCTGAGCACTATGGGACTCAACTGCTGAGGTCATTAGTCCCTAGAACTTAGAACTAGTTAAACCTAACTAACCTAAGGACATCACAAACATCCATGCCCGAGGCAGGATTCGAACCTGCGACCGTAGCGGTCCTGCGGTTCCAGACTGCAGCGCCTTTAACCGCACGGCCACTGCGGCCGGCGGTGGTAGTTTTTCTGTACATTTTAAAATAATGTGTTTGTGTACTGATGTCAATGCGTAGTTCTAGGAAGTTTATGGATTTATTGCCAGTCTCATCTGTGAACTGAATATTTTTATGCTGACTATTTTAAGCAATGAAAAAATG
The DNA here is from genome assembly GCF_021461395.2 of Schistocerca americana. NCBI lineage: Eukaryota > Metazoa > Arthropoda > Insecta > Orthoptera > Acrididae > Schistocerca > Schistocerca americana. The sequence goes on along the minus strand of NC_060121.1, from coordinate 405,680,352 downwards.
TTTCTAGCTGTCTTGTAGTGCTTGTCCACGTACGTAATACACCACCTACATATCTGACCAAATATTTAATATTTGCTCTCAAAGGTTCTTTATTAAAAATATGTTGTTCGAAATGGTGCATGAATAATGAGCCAAAAGTGGACTAAGAGACTGGAGCTAAGCCATCTGTTTGTACAAAAATCCCTTGGAAGTGGATATCGTTTTGTGCTAAGCATGTCTGTGTGGCCAGTCGCAAGTAATTCCATTCCACAAGGCTGACATTAGACCTGTACATCAACTCTGTAAGAATATCAACGCAATCGCATTATAGTATGTTGTTACAAATGTCAGTTCCATCTTTTACTCATTTGCTGTATCACTTTCCACATGTAATACCTCTTCAAGCTATTCCTGAGTAGTCTTGTCAAATACTAATTTTGTTTTATTGGGATTAGTAATTTAGTGTAAACTGTTATGTACGCAATGTTTTTAGAGCTATTTTTCCTGGTTTACTCCCTCTATATTCATTTACTGTTCAATTTTTTTACCTTTTCAAATGAATTACCACTGCATTGTCAAAGATGACATTTATGTGTTTGTGCCTCATTCTAGATGAGTAACAACATTTTCAATGTTGTTTAGAAATAGTGTAACTTCTTTGACGACGATGTCAGTTAAAGCCTGATGACGGCCTCGTAAGCCGAAAACCGACTAACTAAATAAACTAATCTTGTAGAACATACGCAGTACTGTGCTTCTCACGTATTATTACGTTGTTCTACCATGGAGCGAAGGAAGAAGTTAATGTCTGCAGAAGTTCCTCCTTAGCTATTACTTCAACGCCGTCTATCTTGTAAGTAGGAATAAATTACTCGGCTTTAACAATTACTCGCCTCTAACAACTATTTTTTAATTTTTATTTTTTAATAAAACGCGTTACACCTTATTGTTTTAGGCATCTTCAGTGAAATACGAAGAACTAAAAGATATAACTGTTAGCTTTACTGCGAGAAACAGAGTGTTTCATAGCAGCATTTTTACGTTAACGTAATATTCGCAGGGTTTAACTTGATATTCACATCTTTCTTGTGTAAATAATGCAAGCACTGAGTTAATGTAAATGCTGTGAAACATTAAATACCCCTGGAGAAAATATTCGTAGTTACAATCATTTTATTTCTTTGTAGACTTCTGTGGGTACTTAAAAGGTAAAGTAAAACATCACTGGTTAAAAAGAGTAACAGAAATTCAATTCCACAACGCGGGTAACAGTTACTATTATCTAGATGATAAAAAAAAATCAGTAATATTTCCGGTATGAGTCCGACGCATACAATGCTGACCATTAAAATTGCAACACCAGGGAGGATAGCAACAACTAAATTGTATGTATACAGCGTAGTAGATATACATAATTAAATTTCTAGGTGATTTGAGCTACACATGGTACGAAATTTAGTGTGCACAGCTGCAACCTGAGGCAGCATTAATGTTTCTAACACGGCTGGGTTTCGAGTGCAGCTGACCTTGGATGACAGACACGGGTTTATCATTCCTTGCTGCTTCAGCTCTATGCCACAGCTCATCAATCGTAGACGCCGGCGAGTGACAACATGGCAGCCTCTCTGGAGGCCATAGCCAGATGTTTTAAATGAGCGTGAGACCTGGAGAATGTGCTGGACAAGACGACAGTTGTACACCCTCTGTATCGAGGTAGTTCTGTGCAACACGGACAACATACGGTCTTGTGTCAACTTATTGCAGTAGGATGTCACGTAGACTTCGAAGACAGGGCACAGCTACCGCATTAACTCGTCAGAAATTTAGCGGCTGCTGTCCAAATTACCGGCAACGCGAACCGAAGGTAATCGCGTTGGTACCCACTTGCACACCATACTACACTCCTGGAAATTGAAATAAGAACACCGTGAATTCATTGTCCCAGGAAGGGGAAACTTTATTGACACATTCCTGGGGTCAGATACATCACATGATCACACTGACAGAACCACAGGCACATAGACACAGGCAACAGAGCATGCACAATGTCGGCACTAGTACAGTGTATATCCACCTTTCGCAGCAATGCAGGCTGCTATTATCCCATGGAGACGATCGTAGAGATGCTGGATGTAGTCCTGTGGAACGGCTTGCCATGCCATTTCCACCTGGCGCCTCAGTTGGACCAGCGTTCGTGCTGGACGTGCAGACCGCGTGAGACGACGCTTCATCCAGTCCCAAACATGCTCAATGGGGGACAGATCCGGAGATCTTGCTGGCCAGGGTAGTTGACTTACACCTTCTAGAGCACGTTGGGTGGCACGGGATACATGCGGACGTGCATTGCCCTGTTGGAACAGCAAGTTCCCTTGCCGGTCTAGGAATGGTAGAACGATGGGTTCGATGACGGTTTGGATGTACCGTGCACTATTCAGTGTCCCCTCGACGATCACCAGTGGTGTACGGCCAGTGTAGGAGATCGCTCCCCACACCATGATGCCGGGTGTTGGCCCTGTGTGCCTCGGTCGTATGCAGTCCTGATTGTGGCGCTCACCTGCACGGCGCCAAACACGCATACGACCATCATTGGCACCAAGGCAGAAGCGACTCTCATCGCTGAAGACGACACGTCTCCATTCGTCCCTCCATTCACGCCTGTCGCGACACCACTGGAGGCGGGCTGCACGATGTTGGGGCGTGAGCGGAAGACGGCCTAACGGTGTGCGGGACCGTAGCCCAGCTTCATGGAGACGGTTGCGAATGGTCCTCGCCGGTACCCCAGGAGCAACAGTGTCCCTAATTTGCTGGGAAGTGGCGGTGCGGTCCCCTACGGCACTGCGTAGGATCCTACGGTCTTGGCGTGCATCCGTGCGTCGCTGCAGTCCGGTCCCAGGTCGACGGGCACGTGCACCTTCCGCCGACCACTGGCGACAACATCGATGTACTGTGGAGACCTCACGCCCCACGTGTTGAGCAATTCGGCGGTACGTCCACCCGGCCTCCCGCATGCCCACTATACGCCCTCGCTCAAAGTCCGTCAACTGCACATACGGTTCACGTCCACGCTGTTGCGGCATGCTACCAGTGTTAAAGACTGCGATGGAGCTCCGTATGCCACGGCAAACTGGCTGACACTGACGGCGGCGGTGCACAAATGCTGTGCAGCTAGCGCCATTCGACGGCCAACACCGCGGTTCCTGGTGTGTCCGCTGTGCCGTTCGTGTGATCATTGCTTTTACAGCCCTCTCGCAGTGTCCGGAGCAAGTATGGTGGGTCTGACACATCGGTGTCAATGTGTTCTTTTTTCCATTTCCAGGAGTGTATGTCAGTTGCCGAGCCCTGATGGCAATGGCGGATGTAGTCTGGCAACATTGGTTCTCCTAGGGTGTCCACAAGCATGTAAGTCTATTTCGATACTGTACACAGAACGGGGACTTGTCAGAAAAAATGAAATACTGCCACTAGTGCATCCAGTGCTGTTAGGCACACCACTGTGACCGCCCCACTCTCTGCTGCCGGAAGTGCTGTTTACAGTTTGTGGTGCTGCAGACGTCGTCGCCCTTTCCGTGTGAGTACTTGCCTTGCTACAAACGTGTCCATTTCCTGGCGTAAACGACTTTACATTTCTACATAACTGAGCAAACAATATCTGTTCTCTCGGGCGCTAGTCGCGTGGGACCGTTGAGATCCTGCATGACGCTCACTACGGGACCGCACATACTCGTCATCACCGATTTCGTCCAGATTTATGCTATATCAGAGCTTCGGAAGAAATGAAAGTGACAGAAGTGAATCATCCATATGGCGAAACGTTTAGAAACGAATAACGTTTTTGGCGCGGGTCGGACGAGGCAAGTGTCGTTTATGTTAGCGTAGATACAAGACAGCGGTAGGCGCATCGAAAAGCGTCCAGAACAGTAATGCGTCGGTCGTGGGTTCGAATCTCTAAGCTGCCACTTCTTTATTTTAAGTTTTTACGTTATTTTTCACTGCAGATTAACCGAAAGAATGCTCAAGATTAAAATTTTGTATTTGTGGGGATCCACTGGCAGCAGATACATAATAAACGGAAATATGGTCCGTAGTAGGCTATAAAGTGATTTTTAGTTAATAGGGCGATTAGCTAATTTCGACTACTTGTCATTGTCAAGCACTTGTCAACATGGAAAAGCACTACATTGTCTGCATGCATTGCATATGTAACTAAGTTAGTTATAATTAAGTTAATTATACATGCGATGCATGCAGACAATGTAGTGGTATTCCACGTTGGTTTTACCAGTGCTTGAGCGTGACAAGTAGTCAAAACCAGCTAAAAGCACGATTAAATAAAAATCACGTTACAGTCTACTAGGAGCTTATTTACGTTTATTGGTGCTCAAGATAAATTAATTAATATTTTCGTTAAAGAAAAGGCAAAGGATAATTCGAGATTGCAAATAAATTTCCAGGAAAGGATTCTATGGTATACACAAGAACTTCGTATATAAAATTAGATATCTTTATCATTTTGCATTCATGATTTACGCATGCTGGGGGTATATTTATCTTAAAAACAGCGGAAGCACTGATTTCCTCGGCATCTTGCACACATTAGAAACGCCACATTTTTACAATTATTTGTTGTTGTTGTGGTCTTCAGTCCTGAGACTGGTTTGATGCAGCTCTCCATGCTACTCTATCCTGTGCAAGCTTCTTCATCTCCCAGTACCTATTGCAGCCTACATCCTTCTGAATCTGCTTAGTGTATTTATCTCTTAGTCTCCCTCTACGATTTTTACCCTCCACGCTGCCCTCCAATACTAAATTGGTGGTCTCAGAACATGTCCTACCAACCGATCCCTCCTTCTAGTCAAGTTGTGCCACAAGCTCCTCTTCTCCCCAATTCTATGCAATACCTCCTCATTAGTTATGTGATCTACCCATCTAATCTTCAGCATTCTTCTGTAGCACCACATGTCGAAAGCTTCTATTCTCTTCTTGTCTAAACAATTACCTAGTTGATTTAAATTTTCTGTACAAAAACCAACTTGTTTTACGTTCATAAAAGGTTCTCTCTCATCGCACAGTTTCGCAGCAAACCACACGTAACGCATTATTTCGACAAATATAGCTGGTGATGTAGAACGGAATGTATTTTGATGCAGTCTTCTCTGGACGTGACTTCTTTTTCTCTCTGTACATAAGAGCAATTTTCAGTTTTTTTTGTGGTGCCGTACGCTATCGACACCACAGCAGGTAATCCTCGTCAAGAAGTTGGCTGTAACTCATATGACTCCCCCGTCAATATACGGCTGGCTCCGAGGGACAACCCTCTGCAGGACGCGTGACTAAAGAAGACTCCGCACCGATGCCAACCAGTCTGACAGTAGCGTTCTATCATGCATTCAAAGCCTTACTACTAGTTAGCTTGTATTGTTATTGTATACGGCGAACCCTCCTGTCTCGCAGAATCGTTTCGGAGTATAATTGGACTTGCTAAACTGTAGTAAAGTAAACCAGAATTACGTACATATTACGTGTGCTTTTCATTACTTTTCACTCGTTTCAGCAGCCACCAATTCTCTGGCATCCACCCCTGGGCCGATCTAATATTTTGAAGAAATTCAGCCGTCCCCTGTGGCCGCGCGGTTCTAGGCGCTTCAGTTCGGAACCGCGCTGCTACTACGGTCGCAGGTTCGAATCCTGCCTCGGACATGGATGTGTGTGATGTCCTTAGGTTAGTTAGGTTTAAGTAGTTCTAAGTCTAGGGGACTGATGCCCTCAGATGTTAAGTCCCATAGTTCTTAGAGCCATTTGAACCATTTAAAAAAAAAATATTTAGACGACGATAAAATTGGACATCGCAGAGCTGCAGAAGTGGAGTGGATCTGGGAGGGGAGTGAAAATCACTTTAATACTGTGCTACAACAGTCCTTCATCTTGAAAAATTCTCGTCATACAGTTGATGATTTGTTTGTCCTCAGGAGTCAAATAACAGAAGAAATCTGTTCTCCTGCACATTCGGTTTTGTCAGCTAAAATACGATATATTGAGCATTTTCTGTGTTTATTTACAATGTAAATAATGTAAAAATTGAAAATAAAAAGTTTCCTGACAGGGACTCGATACAACGATCCTCGGATTATCGTTCTGCAAAGTTTGTTCTGCAGCAACCACTGGCTGTCTACGGCTACATTCGACACGCGTCAGGAACGCTATTTTTCCTAAACGCTTGACCGTCTGGAGCTCCCATTCTGTCAGTTTCATTTCTGGCCAAGTCATGCACGTAGCATAAGTATGGACAAAATCGGTGGTGACGAGTAGGTGCGGTCCCCTTGTTAGTATGGCCCTCCAGACCCCATGGATTCCATACCCACATAACATTTGTGATGTTCCTCCGACACGTGCTGGTAAAAATTCCTTCTTTTAGATGAGACCTAACACGGGCTTCTCACAATCAATCAACATTCAGGTGCGATTTTAGAATGAGAAACGCACTGCGTGATCGTTCCTTATATAGAGAATGTAGATGGCGTTACTCGTGCATATGTTGTACAGTTCCACTGAAATGATGAATATTTGAATAGTCAAGCACTTAGTGAACTTCATGTCAGCTTGACGTTAGTTGCTAGTCCCCTTCATTACGTTTTAGTCTTAGCGGCTAGCGGTATACACTCCTGGAAATGGAAAAAAGAACACATTGTCACCGGTGTGTCAGACCCACCATACTTGCTCCGGACACTGCGAGAGGGCTGTACAAGCAATGATCACACGCACGGCACAGCGGACAAACCAGGAACCGTGGTGTTGGCCGTCGAATGGCGCTAGCTGCACAGCATTTGTGCACCGCCGCCGTCAGTGTCAGCCAGTTTGCCGTGGCATACGGAGCTCCATCGCAGTCTTTAACACTGGTAGCATGCCGCGACAGCGTGGACGTGAACCGTATGTGCAGTTGACGGACTTTGAGCGAGGGCGTATAGTGGGCATGCGGGAGGCCGGGTGGACATACCGCCGAATTGCTCAACACGTGGGGCGTGAGGTCTCCACAGTACATCGATGTTGTCGCCAGTGGTCGGCGGAAGGTGCACGTGCCCGTCGACCTGGGACCGGACCGCAGCGACGCACGGATGCACGCCAAGACCGTAGGATCCTACGCAGTGCCGTAGGGGACCGCACCGCCACTTCCCAGCAAATTAGGGACACTGTTGCTCCTGGGGTATCGGCGAGGACCATTCGCAACCGTCTGCATGAAGCTGGGCTACGGTCCCGCACACCGTTAGGCCGTCTTCCGCTCACGCCCCAACATCGTGCAGCCCGCCTCCAGTGGTGTCGCGACAGGCGTGAATGGAGGGACGAATGGAGACGTGTCGTCTTCAGCGATGAGAGTCGCTTCTGCCTTGGTGCCAATGATGGTCGTATGCGTGTATGGCGCCGTGCAGGTGAGCTCCACAATCAGGACTGCATACGACCGAGGCACACAGGGCCAACACCCGGCATCATGGTGTGGGGAGCGATCTCCTACACTGGCCGTACACCACTGGTGATCGTCGAGGGGACACTGAATAGTGCACGGTACATCCAAACCGTCATCGAACCCATCGTTCTACCATTCCTAGACCGGCAAGGGAACTTGCTGTTCCATCAGGACAATGCACGTCCGCATGTATCCCGTGCCACCCAACGTGCTCTAGAAGGTGTAAGTCAACTACCCTGGCCAGCAAGATCTCCGGATCTGTCCCCCATTGAGCATGTTTGGGACTGGATGAAGCGTCGTCTCACGCGGTCTGCACGTCCAGCACGAACGCTGGTCCAACTGAGGCGCCAGGTGGAAATGGCATGGCAAGCCGTTCCACAGGACTACATCCAGCATCTCTACGATCGTCTCCATGGGAGAATAGCAGCCTGCATTGCTGCGAAAGGTGGATATACACTGTACTAGTGCCGACATTGTGCATGATCTGTTGCCTGTGTCTATGTGTCTGTGGTTCTGTCAGTGTGATCATGTGATGTATCTGACCCCAGGAATGTGTCAATAAAGTTTCCCCTTCCTGGGACAATGAATTCACGGTGTTCTTATTTCAATTTCCAGGAGTGTATACCTAAGAAATCGAAGAGCTGTAAAAAGCTCAGTACATAACAGTTGTTTGATTTCAAAAATGGCTCTGAGCACTATGAGACTTAACATCTATGGTCATCAGTCCCCTAGAACTTAGAACTACTTAAACCTAACTAACCTAAGGACAGCACACAACACCCAGTCATCACAAGGCAGAGAAAATCCCTGACCCCGCCGGGAATCGAACCCGGGAACCCAGGCTTGTTTGATTTGCTGCTGAAAGAATATACATGAAGGTAGAGCTTATTTTACTATAATATATGGTGATTCAGATCAATCATGCTCCACCTCAAACACTGCCCTCCCTTCTTCATGACAGATATGCCCCCCCCCTCCCTCTAGTACACTTCCTGCTGTATGCCGATGACACCGCCTTCCTTGCCCTCGCTCCAACCCTTCAACGGTCCCAACGCCTTCTCCAGAATCACCTTGACCTTTTTGCCGCATAGTGCAACCAGTGGCTCCTGGAAATCAATCTTTCCAAGACCTAGGCAATCATCATAGGTCATACCACTTGCTCCTTCCGGCTCCTTGATTTCTTCCTTACCATCTGCACCCATCCTGTCTGCCTCTCCCCCACCCTCACCTAGCTTGGCCTCACCATTGACCGTCACCTCACCTGGATCCCTCATCTCCGCTCTCTCCAATTCAAAGCCCACAACCACCTCCGACTCCTCAAACTCCTCTTGGGCTGGACATAGGGGTTGAACCCCTCTACCATCCTCCACACCTACAAGTCCTTAATCTGTCCCATCCTCTTTTATGCCAGTCCCGCCAGGATATCCACTCCCCCCCCCCCCCCCAAATTCTGCATCCTCTACACCTTCTGCTGCCTTGATCCCCCTCATCCTGTGGTTGCTCCTCTCCTCTCCAACCGCCACCCTCTGCCACACCTTCACTGTTGTGTCCCCCTGACTCTTCATGTCTACACCCTTCACCTCCATTCCCCCTCCCAGATGATGCCCTCTCTCCCTCCATTTATCCCTCCAATCAACTCTGATCCTCACCTCCCCCTCCGATCCTCTGTCCTTCCCCAGGCTCCCTCTTCCCCCCTTCCATCCTGTTTTTCCCCACCTGCCCTCTCTCTGCCTCGCTTTTCTCCCCTGAGTTCTTTTTGCTCTACCCTCCACTGCCTTTCCCTCTCCTTCTCGCTTCTACCCACCCCCTTTTCTATTTCCCCTCCCTCCATCGGCCCCCCTTTTTTTTTCTTTTCCTCTTCTCCCCCCCCTTTCCCCCTCATACGTCCGGGTCCTCTCCCCCCCCCCCCCCCCCTTATAGTGCTGTTCTAAGTGAGTGTTCAGTGTTGTGCGTCCCCTGTCAGTGTTGCAAACAGCCACCATACTGTCGCTAGTCGAGTTTTTGTCTCGTGCGAACAGATTTTTAATTGTACATGTCTCCTTGCTGTGTGTCTTCATCCAAATCGTCAGCGCCGTGTTTGTATTGTAATTTCCGCAACTTTCCGCCATTTTACTGTTATTAACAAAGTCACCATTTTATAGTCTCTTTTGTATTGTTTGTTCTCCCACAATTGTTTTGTTTAACTTTCTCTTCGCTGTAGAGCAGCGTATTAAGCTGCTGTCAGCCCGCCCCTCCCCAGGTGGGGGAATCGAAAATCAATCAAGAAAAAAAAAAGGTCATGCTCATCACAGAACTAGATTTCTTTTTCGTTGCGCTTCCTGTCAAGACTGGTCATTAGTAACTGCATTCCTTCAGTTTATTTGTTCTATGTTGTCGAAACAGCTGTTACACCGACTCGTATTTCCAATATTTTCGTCGATATCATTTAGAAATACGGGTGCGATACCAAGGCTGCCTGTAGTTCATTTTCCTTCGTCGTGTGGTGCGATATAATGCTGCGAGCTGGTGAAGCAGCGCGCGGAGAATGAGAGCCGCGTGTGCTTGGCAGGGCGTTCCCCGCTGCCCCGGCGCCCGCCTGTATCTGCAGATTTGTTTTGGAGCGCCGCCCGCTCGCCGCTGGCCCGGGCTGATCCAGCAGCACGGCGCCTCAATGGCGCACCAGCCCACCAGTCCGCACTGGGCTGCTTACAAAGCAGTATACACTTACTAATGGGAACATACTACAAAACGATGAAACACTGCAAAATATCTACAAAACCCATCTCTGTTGCTTTGTTATTACGACTGCTATGCGTGTCCACCACTAGCTGGCCAAGTAGCTCGTACTGAAAACTGCACTACCCTTCGAAGTGACACAGATACCTGACACTTTTTTCAACTGTGAGCAACGGTCGGAACCTTCTAGCAGTTGTTCAGTTCCTACATGGTACTTTGTTCACAGAACCACTGGAGAACCGCTGTGTACTCCTCGTTGTTGGAAAATCTCTTCGTCCCCAGCCTCCTCCCCCCCCCCCCCCCCCCCCTGGATGTACTTTCAGCTCACCGAAAAAATGCAAACTGCTCGGTGTAAGGCCTGGACTGTACGGTTGATCAGAATCACCCACATCTGTGAGACCTTGATCAAACTGTTGGCACCATCCACTACGCCTCGACTGGACACTGCATTTGGTTCACAAATCGCTAGAATTTCACGATCAATTTAGATGTTTCTCTCACAGGAATCCTACTACCCTATGTTCTTTAATTTTCGAGTACGTTTGCAGTTGCCGCGCCATGTCATCCTTGCACTGTGATGAACTTGTTATCTGTAACGCAGCAGAATTGTGGCTTCAGGGAACACGGGACATGTGCTGTTTTCTGACAATGCGTCACTCTTGTTGCGCAATGATCGTTGCATGAAACGATATGTGTAGCTTACTTTCTGAAGTCCCTACGTAAAATCCACCTGTGTAATTAGTTAACATTTTAGAGTAAAAGGATCAGGAAAGTAAAAATTAAAATACCAGATACGTAAAAGAATAATACATATTAGTTATTGTACAAAAACTTTAAAACGTTTAAAACGTACAAGGTAACAGACGAGCAAATGCAGCCAGTCGAAAGAGGCCACCAGTTGCAACAATGTTGAGCGTCGAGCGTGGCAATCGCCAACAATACATTGAGCAGACTGGTATAACCATTAGCCCTTCACTTAGCAAACCCAAAGTCTATACAGGAAAAATAATTTCACAAATTTTTTTCATCGTGTATAGCCACATGGACAATCTTATGTGGCTTTTTTATAATTTTGATTTTTATGTCTCGAAAATACAAACTATTTCTTATAAGGAACATACACAATTTGAGGTACATGTTCTACCCACACGGCCGCAGGAACACAAAGTAGTATTCCAGTCTTCTTTCTCATCGAAATACACAAATACTGATGCTGTACTTCATTTCTAGTCATATTAGCAGTCGATGTTATCTTCTGAACTGAAGACAGATCTGCCTCCCTTAGTTCAAATGGTTGAAATGGCTCTGACCACAATGGGACTTAACTTCTGAGGTCATCAGTCCACTAGAACTTAGAACTACTTAAACCTAACTAACCTAAGGACATCACACACATCCATGCCCAAGGCAGGATTCGAACCGGCGATTCGAACCTGCGACCGCAGCGGTCACGCTGTTCCAGACTGTAGCACCTAGAACCGCTCGGCCACTCCGACCTGCGCCTCCCTTATTATTGCGTCCATTATTGAAAAGCCAAAGAACGACTTGAAGTACTGCTGTAGTGCGTCGCCAACAGTCTAACATAGAAATCTTTTGTTGTGTTTGAAGAAACGTCTTCTTTTATCCACTTGTAGATATGGATGATTTTTTTTCCCCCTGCTCTAAATATTGTCATTTTTCGAATCTTCAGAATCAACATCGTTAATTTTTTGATCCCGTATTTGATGCTCCTGTCACCATAGGAGATTTCCTAGAAGGAACAGCCTGCCTAAAGTCAGGATCATTGTTTCTGTCATATGCTGGGATTTCAGTCTCAGTAACAATTTGTCCATTTTATTTGGACTGTTGAGCTCCGTGGCCGTGGATAATGATATTTCACTATAAAAATACAGCAACCAGCCAAAGTGGCTGGTTGCTGTATTTTTATAGTGAAATATCAGTCTCAGTGTCTCCTATTGGATCACCGCGTGACAGATACGAAGTTTCAAGAAACATTAAAACATACAGCTGTTTCCTTCTGAAATAGAAGGAGGGGGAATCCATTTACTTCCGTGAAATTGAGCATAGATTGTCAGTTTTGTCCACAAGCAACATGCTTAAAAATATGACTAAAACCAATAAAAATTGGCCATGGATTTGCAATTTTGCCTACAAGCAACACTATTTTTGTAACCAACTTTATGTACTCCAGACCGTACGGCACGATATATTTAGCATTACAGCTCAGCTTTACAAATTCTACTTCTAAAGAAATGCAGGGATTATTGTGAATCAGAAGACGCACAGAATAAAAAATACCTTCACAGACATGTCGTACTACTTATACAGACAACCACGCAAAAACTCTGAAGTTGGTCGCTGACAATTTTTGCAACTATGAGTACTAAATATCTTTTATCACAGAGAGCAAGTGTTGCTTATAAAACCGTACTGGATGCACATATGTCAGAATACAGTCATAAAATCTCAGAAACGTTCATAAACATGGAGATCCTCCACAAAGCCAACAAGGGGCGGTGTCTAGACGTGTTGGAAGAGGTTGTAATATATTTCGCCAAAAGAAAAAATCAGACGAGATTTTCAATTAGGGGAACGAGTTCTCCCTGAATAGATATTTTAGTAAATACGTTGACTTTATATACTAAATCCAGAATGCCTGGCGTCTCCATGATTTGTAAACGTGACTATGCCTGTCTGTTGTGTAGTCTGCGTTACCTGCTGATTGCGGCATGCTGACTAAACAAACACCATTGTCACTCTGGACATCCTTCCTGCTCATCTGGTTGCCTTCAAGCGGCACGTCTTAAATTCTTCACTTTCTTGTATAATAATTATTGTCTATTGATTTTAATCTTTTAATTTGTGTGTAATTTAAACTTTACTTTGTTAAGGTTTTTACTTTAAAATGGTAACTCTTTATGAAGGTGGATTTTATTATATACACATAAAAAAAAGTTTTGCGTCATCCCGGTTCCCAGAACTCCAGAAGACAGACGTTGACTGTTCAGAGATGTCACTCAACCCGCCCAAAGATGTAAACAACCATGCATGAGCAGCGCCTATTACATGGAGGTGGTCCGACAACTGATCAGTTCCAGTCATTCCAACAGGAAGGAAGTACACGTTTCGTGTTGTCTGTCGTTCAACCATGCTTAGACGGCCAAAGCCGCGGTTCGATCGCGTCCGCTTTGTTACTTTGTGCCAAGAAGGGCTCTCAGCAAGGGAAGTGTCCAGGCGTCTCGGAGTGAACCAAAGAGATGTTGTTCGGACGTAGAGGAGACACAGAGAGACAGGAATTGTCGATGGCATGCCTCGCTCAGGCCGTCCAAGGGCTACTACTGCAGTGGATGACCTCTACCTACGAATTATGGCTCGGAGGAAACCTGACAGCTCGCCATCATGTCGAATAATGCTTTCCGTGCAGCCACACGACGTCGTGTTACGACTCAAGCTGTGCGCAGTAGGCTGCATGATGCGCAACTTCACTCCCGACATCCGTGGCGAGGTCCATTTTTGCAACCACGACACCATGCAGCGCGGTACAGATGGGCCCAACAACATACCGAATGGACCGCTCAGGATTGCCATCAAGTTCTCCTCACCGAAGAGTATCGCATATGCCTTCAACCAGACAATTGTCGGAGACGTGTTTGGAGGCAACCCCGTCAGGCTGAACGCCTTAGACACACTGTCCAACGAGTGTAGCAAGGTGCAGGTTCGCTGCTGTTTTGGGATGGCATTATGTGGAGCCGACGTACGCCGCTGGTGGTCATGGAAGGCGCCGTAACGGCTGTACGATACGTGAATGACATCCTCCGACCGATAGTGCAACCATATCGGCAGCATATTGGCGAGGCATTCGTCTTCATGGACGACACTTCGCGCCCCCATCGTGCACATCTTGTGAATGACTTCCTTCAGGATACGACATCGCTAGACTAGAGTGGCCAGCATGTTCTCCAGACATGAACGCTATCGAACATGCGTGGGATAGATTGAAAAGGGCTGTTTAAAGACGACGTGATCCACCAATCACTCTGAGGGATCTACACCGAATCGCCGCTGAGAAGTGGGACAATCTGGACCAACAGTGCCTTGATGAACTTAAGGATAGTATGCCACGACGAATAAAGGCATGCATCAGTGCAAGAGCACGTACTACTGGGTATTAGAGGTACCGGCGTGTACAGCAATCTGGACCACCACCTCTAAAGGTCTCGCTGTATGGTGGCACAACATGCAGTGTGTGGTTTTCATGAGCAATAAAAAGGGCGGAAATGATGTTTATGTTGATCTCTACTCAATTCTCTCTGCAGGTTCCAGAACTCTAGGAACTGAGATGATGTAAAACTTTTTTGATGCGTGTATGAAGGCTTCGAAGTAGGATGTTAGTCATACGACAGTTTGTGTGTAACTTTCTTTGTAGTTCAACTCCCATATCCTTAGAACTTGTAACCGCATTTTTGCCGACTTACGAGTTGTACTTCGCAGTAATTCGGTATGATCTGCTTCATGTTTTATTTTTATTTTGGCTACTGCCCTGTATGAATTATCGTGTCACTTAACGACTATCTTAGCGCCGTTGCACCCACTTTCCTTTACTTTTTAGTGATTAATGGATCTGAAGATAACCTATAAAGAATCCGATTATCCAATAAAATAAAAAAGTTACCCATGAGGTGTTTTTCTTTCTATACATTGGCCTTCCTACCAGAAGGCGGTGTCGGGTCCGAAACGTCTTATTTGTTTTCGTTTGCACAGGAAACAGAGCTAGTGTGCGTTAGTGTGTCTGTGCTGTGATAGTGCTACGCAAAAGAACTAGGGCTGCAAGCCCCCTCCATAAAAACGACGACCACACCATAACACCACCGCCTCCGAATTTTGCTGTTGGCACTACACACGCTGGCAGATGACGTTTACCGGGCATTACCATACCCTCACCCCGCCATCAGGTCCCCACATTGTGTTCCTCGATTCGTCATTCCGTACAACGTTTTTCCACTGATCAATCGTCCAATGTTTACGCTCCTTACACCAAGCGAGGCCTAGTTTGGCATTTACCGGCGTGATGTGTGGCTTATGAGCATCCGCTCGACCATGAAATCCAAGTTTTCTCACCTCCCGCCTAACTGTCATAGTATTTGCAGTGGATCCTGATGCAGTTTGGAATTCCTGTGTCATGATGTGGATAGATGTCTGCCTATTACACATTACTACCCTCTTCAACTGTCGGCGGTCTCTGTCAGTCAACAGACGAGGACAGCCTGTACGCTTTTGTGCTGTACGTGTCCCTTCACGTTTCCTCTTCATTATAACATCGGGCTGATATGGGGTATCTGGCAGTAGGTGGCAGCACAATGCACCTAATATGAAAAACGTATGTTTTGGGGGGTGTCCGGATAGGTGTATGTAAACAGGCAGAATACGTCGCTGCGGTCGACAACGCCTATATAAGACAACAAGTGTCTGATGCAGTTGTTAGTTCGGTTACTGCTGCTAGAATGGCAGGTCATCAAGATTTAAGTGAGTTTGAACGTGGTGTTATAGTCGGCGCTCGAGCGATGGGACGCAACATCTCGGAGGTAGCGACGAAGTAGGAATTTTCTCGGACGACCATTTCACGAGTGTATCGTGAATATCAGGAATCCGGTAAAATGGGAGCATCAAATCTCCGAAATCGCTGCGGCCGGAAATAGATCCTGCAAGAACGGGACCAACGCCGACTGAAGAGAATAGTTCAACGAGACAGAACCTTTCCGCAAATCTCTGCAGATTTCAATGCTGGGCCATCAGCAAGTATCAGTATGCTTACCATTCAACGAAACCTCATTAGTTTGAGGACTGCATGACACAAAGCTTTACTCCTCGCCTGCGCCCGTCAACACCGACATTGGACTGTTGATGACTGGAAATACGTTGCGTGGTCGGACGAGTCTCGTTTCAAACTGTATCGAGCGGATGGGCGTGCACGGGTATGGAGACAACCTCATGAATCCATGGACTCTGCATGTCACCAGATCACCTGTATCCATTTGTGTCCGTTGTACATTCCGACGGAGTTGGGCAATTGCTGCAGGACAATGCGACGCCCCAAACGTCGTGAATTGCTACAGAGTGGCTCCAAGAACACTCTTCTGAGTTTAAACACTTCCTCTGGCTCCCACACCTCCCACATATAAACATTATTGAGCATATCTGGGACGCTTTGCATCATTCTGTTTAGATGATATCTCCACCCCCTCGTAGTCTTACGGATTTATGGACATCCCTGCAGGATTCATGTTGTCATTTCCCTGCAGCACTACTTGAGACATTAGTCGAGTCCATGCCACGTCGTTTTGCGGCACTTCTGCGTGCTCGCGGGGGCCCTAAACTATATTAGGCAGGTGTACCAGTTTTTTTGGCTCTTCAGTGTATGTGCTACATCCTCCTGTGGAATTAGAGGTGAAAACGACAACTACGTTTAAGCTGCACTGTAACGAGTTCAATTAAATTATTTGGCTTGAAAACTGTCAAATGGCAGGGAATATCCAATGTTATAACAGATGGCACTTCGTTTTATAAAATTAACTCCGAGCAACGCAATAGGTATACTTAATGGTATGAAGTAAATTAACGAACAAATAAAATAAATTTAATTATTTAAAAATTGTAAGGTAAACTTCAGTTGAGTGAGAGGGGGAGGGGTTCCACCATATCTAATCAACTCTCACAAAGAGCCCTCTGAGCCTACCCCTGCTACCCCTGCGGGGTATCGGCGTAGCTGTAGGTACAGAGGCGTGTGCCAGCTGATGACCGCGTCACGCACGGCGGACACCTGTCGCTTGCCGCCGGCTGGCTGGCTGGCTGAGATGCCGACCGCCGCCGTGGTGACCCCCGCGGGACGCGAACTGTCAGCCGCCGCTAAATATACCACACTCATTAACGGCGCGCTAATCCTGGACGCCCAGCCCACACTCCGTCGCCTTCTCTGACACACTGCCGCTCTTTGCATCCTCACATCGACTTCATGACTACGCTAGTGACTGATCTTCTTGTGTGTGAGATAGAGGTATCACCAGTTTCAACACTGGTTTTAATACCACAGTCCTCTACTGTGCATACAAGGAAGGTATTCGAAATAGCGAATATGGACAACTACTAGCTTTATAATTGAATGACGACAGTGAAAATTTGTGTGGGACTGGGACACGACGTCAGAGTTCCCGTTTATCCCGAGCGGTCGTCGTACCATTAGGCTATCTTTGAACGACTCTCAGCCAGATCCAGACTTCCATATGTCGTCAGCCATGTGTCTACCACCTGTGCCGCAGTGCCTGTTACTTCGAACGTGCATGGTTGTCCTGAGGAATATTGCATCGTGTTTCGGAATAACACAATCACAGCTGCACCGTATTTATCCGCCGACACCGGGCAAGCGACTTTCAAGTAAAATGTTTCGGCTGTACGGGAGTATACGTAATGGATATACGGTTGGTTGGTGGATTTTGGGGAGGGGACCAAGCAGCAAGGTCATCGGTCCCATCGGATTAGGGATGGATGGTGAAGGAAGTAGACCATACCCTTTCAAAGGGACCATGCCAGAAATTGCCTGCAGCGATTTAGGTAAATCACGGAAAACCTAAATCAGGATGGCCGGACGCAGGCTTGAACCGTCGTCCCCGCCGAGTGTGCTAACCATTGCACCACTGTAATGGATGTAAGAATACAGGGTGTAGACATACGATTGACGACATGTGGAAGTTAGTCTGGCCGTAGGTTGTGCTCAGATAGCGTAGTGGTAACGCGACCGCTCGTGGTAAGCGGGAAATCCAGGTTCGAGTCCTGACCCGGCACAAATTTACGCTATCGTCATTCTATTATACAACTGATGTTGTCCATCGCAATTGCGAATACATTTCATGTACTTCATAATGGCTGTAGTCACAGCAGAGCCTGTTCCTCTCGGCATGCGAACATGTTCAAAGGAGCATTCCGTCGTAATTCAGAAAATATCGTATATAGTATGCACGGTCCTGTTCTATAATGGTCCGTCACTGCCTTCATCAGACCTTTGAAATTACTTACCCGCACAGTTGTATGCTGACCTACAGCTTAATATGGACTCCAAATAGCACTGCAGCTCGGCAGCCATATATATATATGAGTGTGTGTGTGTGTGTGTGTGTGTGTGTGCGCGTGTCCCACATCTCCTCACAAAACAACCACTGGATCGGGTTCAGCCAAATTTGATACACATTTATCTTACTGTCAGACGACAGTCGCTGTAGGGGTAAGAATTACCTACCTATCAGATGGACAGAAGTGGGGGTGAAAAAAGAAACGTAGATCGCGAGTGAATTCCCAGACATTATTTATCCAGTATTTGAAGACGAGAGCACCTAGCGACTTGCAACAAACTTTCACACAATTTAAAACGCTTACGAAATTTTTACTCGCTTACAAGCCCTACAAAAATGATGAAGTAAAAGTACCGCATGAGCCATGAAGTTACACTTTATAACTTATTTACTACACTACTGGCCATTAAAATTGCTATACCAAGAAACATTCAGATGATAAACGGGTATTCACTGGACAAATATATTATACTAGATCTGACATGTCATTACATTTTCACGCAATTTGGGTGCATAGATCCTGAGAAATCAGTACCCAGAACAACCACCTTTGGCCCTAATAACGGCCTTGATACGCCTGGGCATTGAGTCAAACAGAGCTTGGATGGCGTGTACAGGTACAGCTGCCCATGCAGCTTCAACACGACACCACAGTTCATAAAGAGTAGTGACTGGCGTATTGTGACGAGCCAGTTGCTCGGCCACCAATGGCGAGACGTTTTCAATTGGTGAGAGATCTGGAGAATGTGCTGGCCAGGGCAGCAGTCGAACATTTTCTGTATCTAGAAATGCCCGTACAGATCTGCAACATGCGGTCGTGCATTATCCTGCTGAAATGTAGGGCTTCGCAGGGATCGAATGAAGTGTAGAGCCACGGGTCGTAACACATCTGAAATGTAACGTCCACTGTTCGAAGTACCGTCAGTGCGAACAAGAGGTGACCGAGACGTGTAACCAATGGCACCCTATACCATCACGCCGGGTGATACGCCAGTACGACGATGACGAATACACGCTTCCAATGTGCGTTCACCGCGATGTCGCCAAACACGGATGCGACTATCATGATGCTGTAAACAGAACCTGGATTCATCCGAAAAAATGACGATTTGCCATTCTTGCATCCAGGTTCGTCGTTGAGTACACCATCGCAGGCGCGCCTGTCTGTGATGCAGCGTCAAGGGTAACCGCAGCCATGGTCTGCGAGCTGATAGTCAATGCTGCTGCAAACGTCGTCGAACTGTTCGTGCAGATGGTTGTTGTCTTGCAAACGTCCCCATCTGTTGACTCAGGGATCGAGACGTGGTTACACGATCCGTTACAGTCATGCGGATAAGATGCATGTCATCTCGACTGCTAGTGATACGAGGCCGTTGGGATCCAGTACGGCGTTCCGTGTTACCCTCCTGAATCCACCGATTCCATATTCTGCTAACAGTCATTGGATGTCGACCAACGCGAGCGGCAATGTCGCGATACGATAAACCGCAATCACGATAGGCTACAGTCCGACCTTTATCAAAATCGAAAACGTGATGGTACGCATTTCTCCTCCTTACACGAGGCATCACAACAACGTTTCACCAGATAACGCCGGTCAACTGCTGTTTGTGTATGAGAAATCGGTTGGAATCTTTCCTCGTGTCAGCACGTTGTGGGTGTCGCCACCGGCGCCAACCTTGTGTGAATGCTCTGAAAAGCTAATCATTTGCATATCGCAGCATCATCTTCCTGTCTGTTAAATTTCGCGTCTGTAGCACGTCATCTTCGTGGTGTAACAATTTTAAATGGCCAGTAGTGTATTAACTGTATTAGCGACACATTGTTCAGGAGATATGACTTCATAAACAATGACATGCGTGAAAAACTGCTCCATCATGTCAGGTGTTTAAATTTATAACTTCGTTGCTGATAACTCCAGTCACAAAACATTTCGCAGACAGTATCGACATGTACCTTCTGAACTTACCTACAAAATTATATCATTTTACGACACCTATTTGAGACGATATGACGTCATCAACATCAGACGTGAGGCCAGTCCCTGCGTGGTACGGGCGTGGACGCACAGCTGTAAATAAATACCTGGCCAACGCTCTATTCCTCCGCTAGTTTTTCTACATAAATTAACATATCAGAGGTGACAGGGTGATTGATCGCAGACTGAAACACCTATGACAGGACGGGGATTGAACTTGAGACGTTGGAATGCATAGTCAAGTACTGAGGAACAGATCCACACTTTCTTGCGTGTAATGCTGTGCAAAGCTCCGTAATATAATTTACTGCCGGCCGCGGTGGTCTAGCGGTTCTAGGAGCTCAGTCCGGAACCGCGAGACTGCTACGGTCGCAGGTTCGAATCCTGCATCGGGCATGGATGTATGTGATGTCCTTAGGTTAGTTAGGTTTAAGTAGTTCTAAGTTCTAGGGGACTGATGACCACAGATGTTAAGTCCCATAGTGCTCAGAGCCATTTGAACCATTTATAATTTACTACCGTTGTAGCACAATACAAAGTTCCCTGTAAACAACAATTTTAAGCACCTCCTCTGTGAAGCACGCTCAGTACAGGCGGAAAGCAGTAACCCCTTAACGTTGGGAAAAGCTGCAACACACACAAGTAACTTTATATTAAGCATATTCATTAAGGTTATTTAAGAACCCCTCACTGTATATTCAGTATAAATAGTTTTGTGACTGGCTGCAGTATTCTGTATTTATATTTAATAACTTAATGGCTTTTTAAATCAAATTTTTAGTGAATTTGGAAAGCTCTTGAAAAGATGAGCAGAGTGATATAACCTCCGTGTTGGGGTTGAAATTTTTTGGGGAAGTATGCAAGAAATTTGCTGAAGTTGAAATTTTTCGAGGAAGTATGCAAGAAATGTGCTGAATTTGAACGTAAGGTGGCCGTGATCAGGCTCCGAAGTTATATGCAGAAAGAACATAGGCCTACGCTACTGAGATAAATCTTGTTTACTCTTGGTCGTGTCTTATACGACATAGTTACAGGATCAGTGCTGTAAATGGTCTACATGCTAAACGTTAGCACATCAGAGCGGAGCTCTTCTCCTGGGCTAATCCCATGTTTTCGCGGTGTCAGCACCTTAATCTGTATTTGGCAATGTTAGAGGTAGACGGTGACCGTATTCCCTTCGTGTCGTTATTCTTAACCCGCAGGACGGATTTTGTGTATCCAGTCTGTGTCTAGTGTTATCCCATGTGAAAGTGCGATAACATTCTCGAGATATTTGATACTCGTGTAACTCATCTTTCCGGGGCAGCCGAAAGAATATGGTTGGTGTCATCTTCGGAGTCGTAGTCCCAGTAGAGAGATGGGAGCATACTAAGTCCGTATAGGTCTTAGCGGAACCTCGTCTGATTAAATATGAGGCTCGACGTTGTCACTGGGAAGTTTCTGTCAACGCGTTTCGAGAGACAATGCTGTCATCAACAGGCTGTCAAACTCAGCTCATGAGGTTAATATACTAAAACGTCTACCAACACATCAGCGGCGTTCATAAAATAAAACAGCGTAAAAACACATTGGGCTGTGGGTCCGTGGGTCCTGGTGCTACATTAACATGGTCGACTTCTGACCGTAGTCGTCCCGTCCCACACGGTACCGCTCACCGAGCTGCGTTCTCCCGATCAGCTGTGAGCTCCAAGAGTGTCAGGTTGACGCTTTTCCAGATATACAAGAGTAGTTGTGACCCGACAAGTTCCAGGCATTACTGTATAGGTGCAGCGGTATCCCTAATCCACTGGTAACCTAGTTTTCCTTATTTCCAAAGATTCTACTTGCGTGTTGTCGTCAACCTCAGTCTTTTTCGTCAAAGAACTATTCCAAATTTATATTTATCCTTCTGTCTTAAAATTACTCTACGAGAGTAATCCAAAAAGTAAGGTCTCCTATTTTTTTACGACGGTCACTCCAAAAGAAATGCACACTACTTTTGTAAAAATACAGTTTTCATTCTGCATGTGTCGAAGTTTTACAGTGTGTAGATATATCCTTCCCGCTTGTTTTCAAACTTAGTTCAACCTGTTCCCGTGAGTGGCGCCGCCACAGCATGTCTTCAAGATGGCTGCTACACTTGACGTTCGTCAGAACCAACGTGCTGTCATAGAATTCAAAAATGGTTCAAATGGCTCTGAGCACTATGGGACTTAACAGCTGTGGTCATCAGTCCCCTAGAACTTAGAACTATTTAAACCTAACTAACCTAAGGACATCACACACATCCATGCCCGAGGCAGGATTCGAACCTGCGACCGTAGCAGTCGCGCGGTTCCGGACTGCGCGCCTAGAACCGCGAGACCACCGCGGCCGGCTGTCATAGAATTCCTGTGCTGTGAAAACGAGATAGAGGGAAACATCCACGAGAGGTTGAAAAAGGTGTATGGAGATGCTGCTGTCGATCGCAGTACAGTTAGTCGGTGGGCAAGCAGGTTACGTGATGAAAGCGGGCACGGCAATATTAAGTACTGTCCTCGCAGCGGCAGGCCTCGTACTGCACATACTCCATGTTGGCGTTAAAAAAGGTTTGTGTCAGGTGGGTTCCCACAATGTTGACATTGGCTCACAAAGAAACAAGAAAAACGGTATGCAGAGAACTTTTGGAACAGTAGGAGGATGGTGGAGATGAATTTCTTAGAAGAACTGCGACAAGTGATGAAACATGTCTCCATTATTTTTCACTAGAGACGAAGAGGCAATCAATGGAGTGGCATCATGCAAGTTCACCCAAGGAAAAAAAAAGTTCAGAACCACACCTTCTGCTGGAAAAGTTATGGCTACGGTGTTTTTCGATTACCAAGGACTCTTGCTTGTGGACATCAAGCCAAGTGGAACCACCATAAATCCTAACGCATATGTGACGACACGGAAGGAACTTCAAGCTCGACTGAGTCGTGTTCGACCACATCGGCAAAAGCAGGATGCTTTGCTGTTGCACGACAATGCACGGCCACATGTCAATCAAAAAACCATGGAAGCGATCACAAAACTTGGATGGATAACACTGAAACACCCGCCTTACAGTCCTGACCTGGCTCCATGTGACTATCATCTCTCTCGAAAAACTGAAAGACCCTCTTCGTGGAAAAAGGTTTGAAGATGATGACTCCCTTGTGCACACTGCCAAACAGTGGCTCCAACAGGTTGGTCCAGAATTTTAGCGTGCGGGTATACAGGCGCTGGTTCCAAGATGGCGTAAGGCAATCGAGAGGGATGGAAATTATGTGGAGAAATGAAAATATTGTTCCTAAAGGGTGTATCTACACACTGTAAAACTTTCAAACATGTAGAATAAAAGATGGATTTAAATAAATAGTGTGCATTTCTTTTGGAGTGACCCTTGTATAAGTACATTGTTTATTTCTACAATGATTTACGTCAGTTTACAGCATGAACATTTAGCTATTTTTGGACATAATCATCATTTCTGTCGATGCATTTTTGTAGACACTGTGGCAATTTTTTGTATGCCCATGGCATACCAGCTCATCGCCATGCTGTCCAGAAAGTTATGAACCTCTTCTTTCACCTCGTCGTCGGTGCTGAATCGCTTTCCGGCCGAATGCTCTTTTAACCAAGGGAACAGGTGATAGTCACTGAGCGCCAAGTCAGGACCATGTGGTGGGTGGGTGGGTGGGTGATTATGTTCCACTGAAACTGTTGCAGCAGAGCGACGGTTTGCATAGCGATGTGTGGGCGAGCATTGTCGTGGAGATTGAGTACGCCCTTGGTCAACATTCCTCTTTTCCGGTTCTGAATTGCCCGTTTGAGTTTTTTCAGAGTCTCACAGTACCTGTCAGCCTTAATTGTGGTCCCAGTGGGCATAAAGTCGACCAACAATACCCCTTTCCGATCCCAAAAAACGGTTGTCATGACTTTAGCGGCATACTGTGTTTGAATTTCCGCGTCTTTGGAGAAAAACGATACCGCCACTGGCGTGATTGTTGCTTGGTCTCAGGTGTAAAGTGGTATACCCAGGTTTCGTCACCCGTTACAACTGAGACCAGAAAGTTGTCCTGTTCGGCTGCAAGGCGGTGAAGAAATGCGCGGGAAGCATCAACTCGTTGCCGCATGTGGTCCTCAGTCAGCATGCGTGGCACCCATTTTGCGCACACCTTCAGGTAGTCCAATGTTTCCGTTAAAATTCTGTGAACGGTGCTTAGGAAAACCCCAGGAACCAACGTGCATAGATCATCAAGGGTGATCCGCCAATCTTCACGCATGCTTCTCTCTACCTTCAACACTGTCTCCTCAGAAATCGACGGTCTCCCGCTCCTTTGTTCGCCGTGAATTTCGGCCCGACCAGCTGCAAGGGCGATGACACCACTTACGAACATTTTTGACATCCGTGCACGACTCACCATACACTTCCGTCAATTAGCGATGGATTTCAATCGTCGCAGTGCCCTTTGCGTTCAAAAACCGACTGCGCGCAATTCGCTCTTGGCGGTAACATCCAACGGGAGCTCCATTCTCAATGGCTGCCAAGCCAAGACTGAGCGCCTCAGCGCGGCATGCGTATGTTACACACAGCACGTGAAGCACTCTTCATAACAGTGTGACCGACTGCCACGCAAAGAGAGTTTTGTACTTATAAAAAAATAGGAGACCTTACTTTTGGGATTACCCTCGTAAAAAGCCGCGAAAGTTCTCGTTCCGTTATCGTTTATTTGCGCTTTAAGAATATTGTCATATTTCTTTTCATGAACGGCAATCTCCAGTTCTTATAGCAAATCAAGTCTACATCCTTTCCTTTCTACTTGCAGGTTATCTACGTCTTCTATTCCCTTAAGGGGACAGCCTGTTCTGTGCATATGATTCCCTACAGCTACTTTTGCCGTAGCAACTTAGTCCGAATGCATACTTGTGTTTCTTGCACCTGATCGAAAATGTTCTCTTTGACAGTCCATTTTATAAGCGGCGATGAAGAATTTTCGTTAGAAAGCCTTACAGCCCAGAATAAATGTATTTCAGACACAATCGCCATGAAGCATTGAGGCAATCATCCCACCGAGGCATTGGGTTGAAGATACCCGTTTAGTGAAACGCCGTCTCCTGCTGCGTGAATAAGTCCGTAACTGCCTGACGCGCATCCTCGTCCGACAGGAATAGTCGCTTTTTTTAAAGGTCCGAAGACGTGATTATTGCATGGGAAGAGATCAGGATTACAGGGCGGCTGCTCGAGTGTCTCCCACCCGAGCTGTCGTAACTATTGCGTTGTCACATTTGCAATATGGGGCCCTCTCGTGACAAATCGCGACCAGCAAGAAACTTGGCGCACCATTCCACAACAGTGGTTTTTACAGATATTTTTCAGACATTTTCGGTAGCCAAGAAAAGAGTTGTAGTACATTGGTCCTCTTTGGACGCATTTGGTAATAACGTCGCCACAGTTCAGGATTACGCTTTTACAGCACACACATCGGAAAGACACGACTTGTTTATATTTTTATCGACATCGTGTTTCAGGCTATACTTCAGTGGATTATTTGCCTGGAACGCTATTCTGAAATCGTATGGTTTACAAATGTTCGCGATCTATTGCGAGACTATTCCACAGTACGGCATAGCGATCGCTTCGATTTGTTCTTCTTTTATTTTCTTCTTTCTACTACCGTACCATTACTTATGTGCAGCAATTTATGACAAATATCTACTTTGTAATCGTTATTGATCGCTATATTCTTAATTATGTTTAATTCTGTATCTGTATTCTTCTTGCTCTTTGCCACGTTGGTTTCACTGTAAGCTACGAAAAACAGCAGGAGTGTTGAAGGATCTATTACTGTTCACATTCTACACAGAGTAATTCTACAACGTATATGGAGAGTCAAACTACATACAGATAATGCTGCAAGGAATCAATGTACAATTCAGTGTTTACGGAGCTATTGCTACTTTTCTCTAGTTCACAAACAATAAATCATAGGAAAAATAATACTAATTCATACGTAGAATGATCACGTTACTAACTAATTCACATGTGGAGTACCATTGACCTTGCCACTGTGGTAATACAGGTTCACCTTAGATCACCGAAGTTAAGCGCTCTCGGGCTTGGCTACCACTTGGATGGGTGACCATCTGGGTCTGCTGAGCGCTGTTAGCAAGCGGTATGCACTCAGCCCTTACGAGGCCAATTGAGGAGCTACTTGACAGAGAAGTAGCTGCTCCGGTCACGAAAACTGACGACGGCCGGGAGAGCGGTGTGTTGACTGTTGTTTGTTGTTGTCTTGAGTCATGACACTGGTTTGATGCAACTCTCCACGCTACTCTATCGTGTGCGAGCCTCTTCATCTTCAAATATATCCTTCGGAATCTGCTTACTGTATCCATCAAAAAATGGTTCAAATGGCTCTGAGCACTATGGGATTTAACTGCTGAGGTCACCAGTCTCCTAAAACTTAGAACTACTTAAACCTAACTAACCTAAGGACATCACACACATCCATGCCCGAGGCAGGATTCGAACTTGCGACCTACCGGTCGCGCGGTTCCAGACTGTAGCGCCTAGAATCGCTCGGTCACACAGGCCGGCCTGTATCCATCCCTTGGTTTCTCTCTCTCTCTCTCTCTCTTGGCTGACTGTACTCCCCTCCATATCCGCATCCAGTGACGCTTATCGGCTGAGGAATGCACGGCGGTCGATCGGTACCGGTGGTCTTCCGAGGCCAGTTCGGATGGATTTTTTAAATATGTGAAATACCACGTTACTAAACGAAGCACGTTGGTTGCAAAATACTCGAAATATTTCATTGGAACCAAGCGAAAGACGGTCTTAACCTTGACAACATTGCACTTTACCTGGGCTCGTCTAGCAGTTTGGCTGAAATAGAGCTGTAAATATTCAGTAACGAAAGATGCAGGTGAACATCGTAAAATGAGTGTAACAGAACAGAGTTTTAAATTTCGCGTTTAAGAAATCGTTCACGCAAGAGGATCGTGCAAACATAAGGGTTGTACATCGCACAGAGGAGATAGTAATAAGCATTCCTGGCCTAGAGTAGCAACTGAAAGAGTGGAAAACAAATTTATCGCCAAATCTGTACGGAATTCCAATTCGGTTTTACCAATAGCACATTATGGCTTTGGCCCCTTGCTTCACTTGCATCGATAGCGGATCTCTCGCCCAGCGCAAAGTCCCAGGCTAAAGGAAAAAAGCAGAGTTATTTATAAGAAGGATAAAAGTGCTGATAATCAAAATTACACCGGTTTTCTATAGAATTCTTGAGCACATATAATAAACTTCCGTGGGAAGGAAAAGCTTCCGTCCACGAATTAGGATGGTTTTAGAAAGCATCGCCAGTGCGAAATTCGGCTTGCCCTTTTCTCACATGATATCCTCCGAACTATGGATAAAGGGCAATTGGAAGATTCCATATTCCTAGATTTCCGAAAACTCTTTGACACGGTGTTCCGCCGCAGACTATTAACGAAGGTACTAGCATACGGAATAGGTTCCCACATAGGTGAGTGGTTCGAAGATTTCTTAAGTCATAGAACCCTGTACTTTGTCCTCGAGGGCGAGAGTTCATCAAGGAGTAGAATATCGTCAGAGTGCTCCAGGGAAGTGTGACAGGACCGCTCTTATTATTTATATACACAAATGATCTCACAGACGGTGCGAGTAAGCAGTCTGCAGCTGTTTGCTGATGATGCTGTGGTGTACGGGAAGATGCCGAAGTTGAGTGTTTGTAGGAGAATACAAAATGACTTAAACAAAATTTCTAATTGGTGCGATGAATGGCAGCTAGCTGTAAATGTAGAAGAATGTATGTTAATGAGGATGAGTAGGAAAAATAATCCCGTAATGTTCGAACACAGCATTAGTAACGTGCTACTTGTCACAGTCAGGTCGATTAAATATCTAGGCGTAGCGTTGCAAAGCGATGTTAAATGGAACTAAGCGGCATCTGAACCCGATTGTAGAACGATGCTACTGCCGCCAACGTACATTTCGCGTAAAGACCTCGAAAGTAAGATAAGCGAAATTAGGGCTGGTACGGAGATATATATGTAGTCGTTTTTCCCGCGCTCTGTCTGCGAGTGAACACGAAGGGAAATTACTAGTAGTGATGTAACGTACCCTCTGCCACGCACCGTACAGTGGCATGCGGCGGATGTATTTAGATGTAGATGTAGAAGCAGACTGCCTTAAAAAGCATTGTAATAATTTAGTTGTCCCAGATTTTTTCCACTTTAACAGTTTGTATATCGCTGATACATTTATTTAGGTTTCGTTACAACTACCAGTCCGCACACAAATCGCTGATCCTGTGCAGGTCTTCCTGCACTGCGCTGCAGTCTTTCGGCGTGTCACGCTCTCTATAGGCACAGCTGTGTCAACCAACAGCCTCACGCAGCTCCCCATGTTACTCGCTCGGTCATTTATACCGGGTGACATTTCCATGAGTACGGTTATCTGCAGAATGTAAATTTAGAGATGAAATTTCATTTTCTTTTTTTTTTTTTTTTTTTGCCAACTGTTTCCTCCATAATTAATTTCAACACGTTATTCAATAACCAACGTCAAACATTTTTGTTTGTAGTAACGACTTATGGAGCAGGTAGCGACACATAGATGACAGATCCTGCAACCGTGCGGAAATTTTTATATGTGCTCGTTTCACCTATGAATTTGTTGGTATTACGTTTTCTGATGTATCGTTTGTAAATCAGAAAATACTGGCGACAGCTTATAAATAATGACTTGCGTGAATATTAGTACTTAGTTTTTCGATTCTTTTGAGCATTATCTGCACGTTGTTTGATTTTCCGCACCCATCGGAAAGTTACCTTGAATAGAATGTGAACAGTAATGCTCCTCTTAATAGTCCAATGAAGTGCTCATTATTTGCTTTTACGTCTGACGATTTTTTCCCATTAAGAACGACGTACTGAGTTCCATCTACTTGGTCGCTACTGAGTGTACTTGGAAACCATATCTCCGCAAACTGTAATTTATTCAGACTAGATAGAAGGTCAGTTTCGCACTATTATCTGTCTTTTCTGTTGCAGATCTAGATATCAGCTATCATTAGTGCGTTGTCGGTAGTCGTGTAGGCCCCAACTTAATTGTTGCAACACATATTTCAATATAAGCTAGGCATGTGCAAGCATTAGTCCAACTAACTTTCCTTTCGAAAGCTCTATAAGGTGACGAAAGAATTTGTCTTTAGGGAAAGACATAAGTGCAAAAACAACTCCGTACACTCGCTTAACACATTGACCCTTCAGATAGATCTATCTTAATTCTTTGATCCCTATAGGATTCTGCTTCGAGTCACCATTTTGTTCTGAAGTAACTCTTGTACGCGCCTAAGTTATATTGGAATATGTGTTGTTATAATTACGTTGGGTCTACATGGCTGCCTATAACGCATTGACGATAGCTGCACTGTTAGCTGAAATCTAAATCTGCGATAAAACAGACAGATACGATAATGCGACCGATGCTGAACTTCTTTCTAACCTTGTTTACATCACAGTCGTGGGGAACACTCATTCCCTTGGAATCCAGCATAGCTAACTTATTGCTGGTACCACAGAGTCGGTTTCAATAGAATGCATTAAACAACAATATAGTAAATACACATAATTTATTACGTACGAATAGGAAGACAGATTGAAACTTCCCTTTTGTATGTAAAGAATGGCTGTACTGGTAAACTTCTACGTTATTTGATAACATCCAAATAAACAAATGCCGGTCGGAGTGGCCGAGCGGTTCTAGGCGCTGCAGTCTGGAACCGCGCAACCGCTACGGTCGCAGGTTCGAATCCTGCCTCGGGCATGGATGTGTGTAACGTCCTTAGGTTAGTTAGGTTTAAGTAGATCTAAGTTCTAGGGGACTGATGACCTCAGAAGTTAAGTCCCATAGTGCTCAGACTTTTTGAGTTAAACAAATTTCTTTTTTCTGATGGACACACGTCCAGATTGTCCGCTCATAGTAACCTCTCAAAACTCTGGCATCTCTCTCCCCACTTCCACCACTGCTGGCGGCTCACCTCCAACAGCCCAACGCTACGCGCTGTTCACATCCAATTGCCCAACACTAGCCTAACGAATAATCCAACAATGAGTCCAACCAGCCACAGACTGCACACAGCGCAGTCTGCGATTTTCATACAGAGCACTGTGTGGCGTTACCTAGATAAAAACCTAAACAGCCTACTTACAAGATGCATTACTGCTCGATTACGCTATCTATATACTCAATAATAATAAACAAGGCTCAAGGTCAGAAAGAGGGCGAATAGGAGATGGATGAGTGGTGAGAAGAAATGTATAGAAAGCGCAAATCTGGAGATAGGAGGGAGGAGGCGAGAGAAAGAAAGAGAGAGAGAGAGAGAGAGAGAGAGAGAGAGAGAGAGAGAGAGAGAGAGACTAGACGGACAAAGAGAGGGGGGGACGAGATGGACAGGGGCAGGGGAGACTGGGATATATAAGTCCCATTCATATTAGCAAGTGTGCTTTCTCTTTCCTTTCTTTTCCATTTAACCAGAGGGAGACACAGCGACGCGTGTCCGGGAACAGCTAGTTGGCAATAAATCTCTGGAAACAGTAATGGTGGAACTCCTAGGACTTATTTACCCCGGAGACTTTTCGGAGACATATATAGCACGTGCAGAAGTCCCAGCAGCTGTGCAGTCCAGTCCCCATACGAAGAAAGTGAGTTGATTAAAATTATAATCCAATTACAGATTCGTATTGCTTATGTAGGCCAATCATGAGTTTCGTGGTAGTAGACATGGGCCTATAAGTAGGTTAATTACTCAGTGAAGTTAATCTGCCAGTTTAGTCATTAAAACCAATTTTCCCTGGCGAACTGAAACCACCAACAGCTTTCGCGACTAGAGGACTATCGGAAGGTAGGTGTGAAGCTGTTTTTGTGGTCGCCATCCATTTCATTCATAAAATGCGGAAGATATCGAAAATCGACAGAAGTTCCAGGGCCTTTATTTTCAAATAGAAGCTGCAGCAACGTCAGCGTGTAGGAACACTGACCCCGCCCGCATTTGGAGAAATGGCGCCACTACAGGGCCACTAACATGGCCGCTGGGAGCCTGAGTGGCCCTCTTTTATCGAAAGCAGTAGGAACAGTTTGCATCAAGTTGGTTGGGGTCATTTTTCTACCAGAGAAGGCACACCCTTGTGCTACAGCGGAGGTTACAAAACTATTGAGAGGTGCCCTGTCAGCCCCATTTCGCTGTAGTTCTTAGTTTTAGCGGAGGTTACAAAACTATTGAAAGGTGCCCTCTTAGCCTGATAACATAACAACTGAGAGGTGCTCTCTCAGCCCCATTTCGTTGTAGTTCTTAGTTTGCTTCACTTGCAACTAGCAGTAGTGGGGAGCTGCCTCTACAGGGCTATTACAAATGATTGAAGCGATTTCATAAATTCACTGTAGCTCCATTCATTGACATATGGTCACGACACACTACAGATACGTAGAAAAACTCATAAAGTTTTGTTCGGCTGAAGCCGCACTTCAGGTTTCTGCCGCCAGAGCACTCGAGAGCGCAGTGAGACAAAATGGCGACAGGAGCCGAGAAAGCGTATGTCGTGCTTGAAATGCACTCACATCAGTCAGTCATAACAGTGCAACGAAGTTCAACAAAGATCTACCAACTGCTAACTCCATTCGGCGATGGTATGCGCAGTTTAAAGCTTCTGGATGCCTCTGTAAGGGGAAATCAACGGGTCGGCCTGCAGTGAGCGAAGAAACGGTTGAACGCGTGCGGGCAAGTTTCACGCGTAGCCCGCGGAAGTCGACGAATAAAGCAAGCAGGGAGCTAAACGCACCACAGCCGACGGTTTGGAAAATCTTACGGAAAAGGCTAAAGCAGAAGCATTTCTTAAACAGGAGATTGGAAAACCGATGGATCAGTGGTGGTGGAGATCATGATCAACAATTCATGTCATGGCCTCCACGCTCTCCCGACTTAACTCCATGCGATTTCTTTCTGTGGGGTTATGTGAAAGATTCAGTATTTAAACCTCCTCTAGCAAGAAACGTGCCAGAACTGCGAGCTCGCATCAACGATGCTTTCGAACTCATTGATGGGGACATGCTGCGCCGAGTGTGGGAGGAACTTGATTATCGGCTTGATGTCTGCCGAATCACTAAAGGGGCACATATCGAACATTTGTGAATGCCTAAAAAAACTTTTTGAGTTTTTGTATGTGTGTGCAAAGCATTGTGAAAATATCTCAAATAATAAAGTTATTGTAGAGCTGTGAAATCGCTTCAATCATTTGTAATAACCCTGTATTATGCGAAAAAAGTGTTCGCATCCCTGATCTTGGAAGCAATCATGTATAGAATCCGTCAGTTTTTGCGAAGACGTTTCGCGGTAGACTGCCCGTGACAACTTCGTGTGTGACGAAGATGCAGATATGCGATTTGCACGGCAAGCAACCAACTTTACGGCTCTACCGATGTTAGATCGTTAAGCTAGGTTGGGCTGCCACTGCCTGTGTGCTCGTCTTACTTGAGTCTTCATGTCTAACTGCTCTCCTTCGTGATTCTCAATTCCCGAGATTAACATGTTTTTTTTTTTTCGATTATTACTCTCTCAAGGGACTCCACGAGTTATCGTTGCGTCTCGTATGATTCTGTATCTGTGTATGTACAGCAGCTCGACTTACAGCAAGCCGCTGGCCCGCATTTTTTATTTGTTTATTTTTTTGAGTGTTAAGTCTGCTGACTTGTTTGATGCCGCCTTCCCTAGTTCCTGTCCCAACCTTTTCATCTCAGAGTAGCAGCTGCAACCTGCGTCCTCAATTATTTGCTGGACGCATTCCAATCTCTGTCCTTCTCTACAGTTTTTACCTTTTACAGCTTCCTCTAGTACCATGCAAGTTATTTCCTGAAGTCTAAATAAATATCCTGTCCCTTCTTCTTCTCAGTGTTTCCCATATGTTTCTTTCCTCGCCAATTCTGCGAGTGCTTTTCAATATGCATCTTAAAAACTTATTTTGTCTCAACAAATGTCGAAAAAATTTTCCTTTTCTGGGTGGTTATGGTGTTTTTCTGCTCATGGAATTCTTTTAGAAAATCCTCATTGATTTTTCTTTCCGTGCGGCTATACCAAATTACCTATCTCCAAAGCCACATTTACATTGCTGCTAAGCGCTTTCCGTCTGTCTCCAACAATGTCCATCTCTTATAGAAATCCCGGAGGGGCATACTCCTTATAAATGTCTTGACTTGTCAATTAATAGTAGTCTACTTTCCTTTGGAGCTCGTTTTGCTATTGCAAATTTTATTATTATTAATTCCTTCCTGCATCTGTTACCATATCTAATTAAAATTTCTCAGTAACAGTACTTATCGGCTCTTGCTATTTCATTCTTTTAATTCTGATGTCAAGTGACCCTATCATCTTTCATTTTACCATTAATTAAGCTCTGAGATGATGAGATACTGCAGAATTTCTGTGTACCGCACTGAATTGGGTTGACCATAGTAGCTTTCAAAACATTGTGTCCGATCGTTGACATCATATAACGGGTTTCTCGCAATGCACTACCTTCCATGCATCTGTTAACGATTGTTGCCAGCTCAGAATAGACAGTTTAGTTTGTCACCATAGCATATTCAAGAAACGGTTGGTCCCATCGTTCTTGAGGAGTAGTTAGCAGAGTCAGGATTACTATGAAACTTTTGAAGTGACCCTTCAGAAGACCGTAAAGTGATCTCTTTGCCCTTTACGTTTGAATGATTGTGCGAATGGAAGTTGTAAGTCGCCGTGTAAATTTTGCACGAGGATGCTATGACCGAGGCGATCTCAGCTGTCCTTCAAAGTGCGTAAACTCAACATTCTCAGTCGTTCTCACGTTTTAGTGTCTCAGACTGTTGCTCAACTGATCCACTATATCGGTATTGTTCTACTTTTCAGATTAATGCTTTGGGAGATGAAGTGCGTCCTCGCACTTGTTCACCACCATAGCTTCTTCTGAACGAACGTTGGACAGCAACGTCCTATCACCATTTGACAGTCCCACCCATGCAAAATATTCGTTGATGTACAGGCTACGTCTGCATGTTTACCAAATCTACATCTACATCTACATCTACACTCATCCCTAGCCGAGGGTGCTTGGTGTACCGGTGTCATTTTCTCCCTTTCCTGTTCTAGTTGAGAGTGGTGCTCGTGGAGAACGACTGCTGTAAGCTCGAATTTCTCTAATTTTATTTTCACAGCAACTTCGCGGGATATACGTAGGAGGACTGAATGACTTCCATGAATGTATTTTTTCGAAATTTTAACAATAATCTATACGGAGATGTGCAACGCCTCATGTAGCGTCTGTAGTGGATTGGATAAACATCTTCTATCAAGTTCTGTGTAGCAAGGGCCCAAGGTCACAAGAGAACAAGGGTATTGTAAGCTACCTCCTTTTTTGGCGGACTTCATTTCTTGGGGATTCTTCCAATGAATCTCAGTCTGGCACCTGAGTTTCCTAAAGTCAGTTTTATGTGGTCGTTTCAATTTAAAACACTACGTACGCATCCTTACAGATTCTTAATGACTGATTGTTCGGGGCTCGTGTAATCATACAATAATTCAGAGATTCCAAATTTATAGTGTTTACGTACATGCACTACAATTCCTGATAGCTCATGACGTAGATTAGTGACTGTAACATCGAAAATGGTCTTTTGGCGATAGACACATTGGATTTTGATTTTTTTCCCGTTACAAGAATTTAGATGGAAGTCTGAAACAAATCAATATTTCGGTCGTGAAGATATTAGAAAATAGGCCATTTCGCATTGCATTTGCAAATATAGTTAAAACTGGGAAAGATTATCTTTAAAATACGATCTGTAAACATCTTATGTCAATGAATCACACGTAATCTGAATCACACATACTCTACATGGAAAAGAGAAAATTCGCAACTCGTGTTCTGACTGTTTGTGTCGCTAGGCAATGCGTTTTTTATATAATCGCATTCTTAATTTTATGTTTTGGAAATGGGTTATAAGCATTACGTTTATGGGCCATTATTTTTCCAAGGAGAGACAGCTCTGTATTCCTCCAAACCACCCACAAATTCAATCATGTAGTCTTCGCACTATGCCGTATACGCACAATAAGCAAACTTGTTTTTGCTAACTGTGACTTACATGGCAGAGTATACTATTCATGGTATAACATTTAGGGGTTTCCTGCAGTTCAACCGCGTACTGAGCGGGCCAAGAATGACTGCTTAAATACTTCTGTGCGTGGTGCAGTCAGTCCAGTTTGTCTTCACGGTCCCTACCTGAGCTATACACATGGGGATGAAGAATATGTTGATTCTTCCGTTAATCTTCTGTACTCTGTCAATTTGAGATTTTTCAGCATTTACTTGTCGCTCTCTGGCGAATCAAACAAATCTGTGGTCATTCGTGACGCTCTTCTTTGAATACATTCTATACCCCACATTAGTTCTGATATGGGTCAGAGACACATTTGAACAGTAGGTATACTAAAACGAGAACGAGGCAGATGGAAAAAAGCAAGTAAACTGTGTATTATTTCAAAAGTACTCGCCATAACTATTAAAAAACATTTATTCCACTGAGAGGCAAGACGGCCACTGTCTTCAAGGGGAAATGTTTGGGGTACGTCTATATCAACATACACTACTGGCCATTAAAATTGCTACACCACGAAGATGACGTGCTACAGACGCGAAATTTACGCGACAGGAAGAAGATGCTGTGATATGCAAATGATTAGATTTCAAAGGATTCACACAAGGTTGGCGCCGGTGGCGACACCTGCAACGTGCTGACACGAGGAAAGTTTCCAACCGATTTCTCATACACAAACAGCAGTTGACCGGCCTTGCCAGGTGAAACGTTGTTGTGATGCCTCGTGTAGGGAGGGGAAATGCGTACCATCACGTTTCCGACTTTGATAAAGGTCGGATTGTAGCCTATCGCGTTTGTGGTTTATCGTATCGCGATACTGCTGCTCGCATTGGTCGAGATCCAATGACTGTTAGCAGAATATGGAATCGGTGGGTTCAGGAGGGTAATACGGGACGCCGTGCTAGATACCAACGGCCTCGAATCACTAGCAGTCGAGATGACATGCATCTTATCCGCATGGCTGTAACGGAACGTGCTGCCACGTCTCGATCCCTGAGTCAGTAGATGGGAACATTTGCAAGACAACAACCATCTTCACGAACAGTTCGACGACGTCTGCAGCATCATGGACTATCAGCTCGGAGACCATGGCTGCGGTTACCCTTGGCGCTGCATCACAGACAGGAGCGCCTGCTATGGTGTACTCGACGACGAACCTGGGTGCACGAATGGCAAAACGTAATTTTTTCGGATGAATCCAGGTTCTGTTTACAGCATCATGATGGTCGCATCCATGTTTGGCGACATCGCCGTGAACGAACATTGAAAGCATGCATTCGTCACCGCCATATTGGCGTATCGCCCGGTGTGATGGTACGGGGTGCCATTGGTTACACGTCTCGGTCATCTCTTGTTCGCATTGACGGCTCTTTGAACAGTGGACGTTACATTTTAGATGTGTTACGACCCGTGGGTCTACCCTTCATTCGATCCCTGCGAAATCCTACATTTCAGCAGGATAATGCACGACCGCATGTTGCAGGTCGTGTACGGGACTTTCTGGATACAGAAAATGTTCGACTGCTGCCCTGGCCAGTACATTCTCCAGATCTCTCACCAACTGAAAACGTCTGGTGAATGGTGGCCGAACAAGTGGCTCGTCACAATACGCCAGTCACTACTCTTGATGAACTCTGGTTTCGTGTTGAAGCTGCATGGGCAGCTGTACCTGTACACGCCATCCAAGCTCTGTTTGACTCAATGTCCATGCGTATCAAGGCCGTTATTACGGCCAGAGGTGGTTGTTCTAGGTACTGATTTCTCGGGATCTATGCACCCAAATTGCGTGGAAATGTAATCACATGTCAGTTCTGGTATAATATATTTGTCCAATGAATACCCGTTTATCGTCTGCATTTCTTCTTGGTGTAGCAATTTTAATGGCCAATGGTGTAGATAGTCTTCAAGCCAGCGTACGGTGCGTGGCGGTTGTCTAAGGAACGATCGTTGTAGTCAGGCGTGCACCTCTTCGTCCGAAGCAAACCGACGACCACGAATGTCTTTGTTCGGGGATCGGAAAATACGGAAATCGCATGGGGAAAGATCGCTACTGTATGGAGGATGTGTGAGGGCTTTCTACCGAAACTTCCCAGCGACTGGTAATGGAAACAGGGACCCCACTGTCTATCGGCAGCGGTGCTAACTACAACAGGACGAACTTCGGATAGTGTTGTCCCACGTTCGAAATGTTTGCGAATCGAGCGTGTAACTGAGGAAGGACGTGGATACCAGTCCGGTAGTCATCTAGTCTAATGTGGAAAAATAGAGAAAACGTATCCAGGCCGTTAATCCGTCGCGCGAATTCAGTCCGCTGCCAAAGAGTGCTCCCCTCCCTCCCCTTCCCCTACTTTCGACCCTCAGTACGGAAGCAGCGTGGTAACGCGCTTGGCTATGCGAGCGAGTTTGTTCCTAACACACATCTCTCGAATAATTACGGAATGAGGAAAAAAAAAAAAAGAAAACGATAGTAACACATCAACGAAGTAGATTTTCTCTGGAAAATGAAAGAATGACATAAAAGCTATAAAAGGAGAGAGACGCGGTAGCGACGTGTCTCTACAACTGGAAACAGCACGTCAGAATGTAAGTTTCGTTGTGGCTCATCTGCTGCGCTGCTGCCGCTTGCGCCTGTGTGCTCGTGGTTTTGTCCGCTTTGCTCGCATTCGCGGGGCGAGGCGAGGCGAGGAGACAAGGGCGACGCTGCGCCCCCACAGCCACGCACTGACCGCTGTGCTGTGCAGGTGTGGGGTCAGATCGCCCTGGAGGGCGCGCAGGTCTACATCACCGAGGGGTCCGGGGCCACAGTACGCAGCCACTTCCATAACACGGTGAGTAAACTACTACGCCACGGCTTTCCGGACTGGAAAGGTGCCACTGGTCCCCGGCAAGAATCCGCCCGGCAAGACTTGTGTCGAGGTCCGGGGAGCAGGCCAGTCTGTGGATGGGTTTTAGGCTGTTTTCCATCTGCCTCGGCGAATGCGGGCTGGTTTCCCTTATTGCGCCTCAGCTACACTATGTCGGCGATTGCTGCTCAAACAAGTTCTCCACGAACGCGTGCACCACCATTACTCTACCACGCAAACATAGGGGTTACACTCGTCTGTTGTGAGACGTTCCCTGGGGGGGGGGGGGGGGGGGGGGGATTCCACCGGGGACCGAACCGCACAAAAACCCTGGGTTCGGTGTGGGGCGGTGGAGGGTGAAGTGGACTACGGTAGTCGTCGCGGGTTTGAGGACCACTGCGGCTGCGGCGGGGACGGAGCCTCTCCGTTGTTTCTAGGCACCAGGTAAACATACAGTACAATACAATACAAACTACTACGCCACTAGGCAACCGGGGCTCTACCGCCAGACTCAGGTTTTGGTCGTCTACCTCATATCTGAATAAATATGAATTTGGTAAGAACGTTACCACAGGGTTCTTGCGAGTGGAAGGCACTGATGTTGAAAAGTGGTCACCGGCATCACATCCTCTGTCGATACAACACTCAGGAACTTCGCTACGTCCTGCCCCCACCACTGAAGATTTAATCCATGGGATCACAACCGTCATCCAAATCATCCAACCCTTTCGACGCACTTGGTAACTTCCAACAAATTACAGTGTCTGCCCACTCCATAGTTCACCTCAACAACATCGCCACGTACTGCTACAACCAGTCCGTCCACTTTCTCCTTCCTGGACAGCCTTGTCTAATCCGATTCCCACACTGTCCTGTTAGCATCGCCTAACTTACTGCATTCTTTTTAAACGTATCAGAACGGAACCTATTGGGCTGGATACAGTCACGGAAGCGCGACTGTTAGTCGGCAATGTGTCTCGAGAAACAACAGAGGTCGACGAATGCATTGGTGTACATGTCATCATGTATGAGGGGCGTTTAAAAAGTAATGCAACACATTTTTTTCTGAAAGCGGGTTTGTTTTATTCAGGTTCCAATACACCATATTATTCCCCACTCTTTTTGCTGCAAAACACTATTTTTCAACATAATCTCCGACGGCCTTATGTTACCTTGTATTGTATTGTATGTTAACCGGGGGCCTAGAAACGACGGAGAGGCTCCGTCCCCGCCGCAGCCGCAGTTGTCCACAACGCCACGACGACAGCCGCAATCCACTTCACTCCTTCCGCCGCCCCACACCGAACCACTCTTTCAGGATTATTGTGCGGTTCGGTCCCCAGTGGACCCCCCACCCCCACCCCTCCCCCAGGGAACGTCTCACACCAGACCAGTGTAACCCCTCCCTACGTTTGCGTGGTAGAATAATGGTGGTGTACGCGTACGTGGAGAACTTGTTTGCGGAGAAATCGCCGACATAGTGTGGCTGAGGCGCAATAAGGGGAACCAGCCCGCATTCGCCGAGGCAGATGGAAAACGGCCTAAAAACCATGCAGAGACTGGCTGGCTCACCGGACGTCGACACGAGTCCGCCGGTCGGATTCGTGCCGGGGGCCAGGCGCTCCTTCCCAATCCGGAAAGCCGTGTTATGTTACCTTACTAGGAGAACCAGTATGCCCGCATGGTACCGCTCTACTGGTCGGCGTCGGAGCCAACGTCTTGCTGAATCAAACTCACCATGACCCACGTGCTGCTTCCCACGGAGTTCATCCTTCATTGGGCCAAACACATTGCAGTCGGAAGGTGCGAGAACAAGACTGTAGTGTGGATGAGGAAGAACAGTTCAATAAAGTTTTGTAAGCTCCTTTCAGGTACGCAGACTTGTGTGAGGCCTTGCGTTGTCGTGGGTAAGTTCGTTTGCATTTTCGTGGCGACGAACACGCCGAAGTTTTTTCTTCATTTTCCTTAGGAGAGCACAGTACCCTTCAGAGTGGATCGTTGCACCATAAGGGAGGACATCAAACAGAATAACCCCTTCAGAGTCCCAAAAGACCGTCCCCATTATCTGACTGGCAGATGGCGCACCTTTGAATTTTTTCTTCATAGCAGAGGTAAAAATGGAAATGAGCGTTTGGCATCATTGGCCGGGAGGCCCCTTGCGAGGCAGGTCCGGCCGCCTTGATGCAGGTCTTATTACATTCGACGCCACATTGGGCGACCTGCGCGCCGGATGGGGATAAAATGATGATGAACACGACACAATACCCAGTCCCTGAATGGAGAAAATCCTCAACCCAGCCGGGAATCGAACCAGGGCCCGTAGGACAGCAATCCGTCACGCTGACCACTTTTTTTTCCATTTTGTTCTGTATTTTTCATTGCGTTTGGTCTGGACGGACGTCACAAGACATCCGTTCAAGTTGATCGTTGATTCCTTTACTCAGTTATTTATTACAGAGGGCGAGCAGCCCTCTGACCGCTACTCAGCTATTGGGGCAGACATAGGAGGGGTGGTGCAGCGCCACTCCATGGACTGCGGTTTTGTTTCCGGTTCGAAATGCTGAACCCATGGTTCATCGCCTGTGACGATCTTCAACAAAAATTGTCACAATCAGCCTCGTAAGGCACAAGCAATTCCGCATTGCTCCTTCATTGCTCTTTATGATCTTCTGTTAGGTGGTGAGGAACCCAGTGAGCACACGACTCTCAGTACCCCAGCTGGCGGACGAATGTGTCAGCACTACCAACGGAGACGTCCGCTTGTGGATCGAGTGTTTGACTGTGATCCGTCGATCACCTCGAATGAGAGTGTCCGCACGTTCCAACATTGCAGGAGTCACAGCTGTGTGCGGCCGACCGGGACGCGAGAGGTCGGACAACTTTGCGCCGCCTCGGGTCGATGATGACAGACGCCTCGCCCAGCGACTCATGGTGGTGTTATTTACTGCCAGGTCCCTGTACACATTCTGCAAGCATCTATGAATGTCTGCGATGCTCTGGCGTCTGGTTTCCCGCCAATAGAAACTTAGTGACAGCTCTCTGTATAGAACGAACGTCCGTCACAGATGCTATTGTGAAGGCTACATGTAGCGCCTCCATCTTTCGGCACTTCATGAAACTATAAAGGCTGAAGCGGGTATTTTCCACAATGTCCCACAACAAATTTCGCATTTTTTGAACCGAAAATGGCCGAGAAAAAAATGTGTTGCGTTACTTGCTGAACGCGCCACGTATGTCTATAACACAAGAACTGTTATGAACTGTACCATTCATTATATATTCCTTACTGTCATTTCTTGTTAACAATATTAGCTTATCCCCAAGAATAAGCAGTTTTCACTCGGCTAATACTCGGCAGAAATCAAACCTGCATTTGGACCGGACCTCCTTAACTCTTGTGCAAAAAGGTGTGCAGTATACTGCTGCATCCATTTTCAATAAGCTACCACTCGAATTCAAAAATCTTAGCAGTAATCCACGCGCCTTCAAATCGAAACTGAAGAGTTTCCTCATAGGTCACTCCTTCTATTCTGTCGAGGAGTTCCTTGAAAAATTAAGC
This sequence comes from Schistocerca americana, assembly GCF_021461395.2. Classification (NCBI taxonomy): domain Eukaryota; kingdom Metazoa; phylum Arthropoda; class Insecta; order Orthoptera; family Acrididae; genus Schistocerca; species Schistocerca americana. The sequence continues at coordinate 405,638,509 of NC_060121.1, read as the reverse complement.
TGATTTCCATTGTATTGTTGATTGCGTTTACTTAAACTTATGGACTGACTTTTTTCGGGTTCATAAACATTTATTTTTATCTGTTATTACTTTTGTTTGTAATTTCATGTACTGACACGTTCCATGACCTCGGAGATTTGCTCCTCAATTTGGTCCTACGGAACTTGAAGTGTAACTAAAATAAAAATAAAAAATAAAGCGTTCCTTGCACTTTTACTGTGACAAACGAAAATATGATGTTATTAAATTTCAGACAGCCTAGATTATTGTGGCGTACCATGTGTCGTGTGACTGTTGTGTACAATGGACGGATGTAAACAGAATGAAAATTGTACTAGCGCGCTTGAAACCAATTACACTAAGAACTGTTCTTGCGCATACGAGCAAGTAACAGTTGATTGTTTGTTGTTACGGTCTTCATTCCCAAGATCTCCATGCTAGTCTCTCCTGTGCACGCCTCTTCATGCCTCCATAACTACTGCAACCTACATCCATTTGAGTCTGCGCACTGTAGTCAAGCTTTAATCTCCTTCTACAACTTTCGTTCTCTCACCCAGCCGCACACTTCCTTCCATTAATAAATTAGCGATTCCTTGATGCCTCGGGTTGTGTACTGTCAAACACTCTAGTATTTTAATCAAATTATACCATAAATTTCCTCCTTCCCCGATTCGATTCAGTCCTCTTCATTAGTAATCCCATCTAACTTCCACCATTCTTCTGCAGCACCATATTACAATAAGTTCTGTTCTCTTCTTTTCTGAACTGTCTGTAGTACAAGTTTCGCTTCTGTACAAGACTACACTACAGACAAATACCTTCAGAAAAGACCTCGTATTACTTAAATTGATTTTAGATATTAACAAATTTCTCCCTTTGAGACATGGATTTCTTTTTATTGCCAGTTTGATTTCTACGTCATTTATTCTTCGGCCATCGTCGTTTATTATTCTCCCAAGATAGCGAAACCCATGTATTAATTTTAGTGTTCATTTCCCAATATAATTCCCTTGGCATCGCCTGGTTCAATTAAACTGCGTTAAGTTTCCACTGACTTACCTCTCTGGATATTCAACATATAATCTTCCTTCAAAACACAATGTGTTCGCTTCATCTGCCCTCCCTAGTCCTTCGCTGTCTCTGAAAAAATAAAAACATGATCGGCAGATCTGAAAGTTTTTATATCTTCTCTTTGAACATTAATTTCTTTACCAAATTTCTCCTTTGGTTCCTTTACCACTTGTTCTGTGTAAAGACTGAACAACATGGTGGATAGGTTGCCATTTTATGTCAGTCCTTTCTCAGTTCCTGGCCCTTTTTCACGCCATACAAATCTCAATACTGTACTGTGGTTTCTGTATAGGTTGTAGATAACGTACCATCTTTGCATCTTATCCCTGAAAATTCAAAAGTTTGAGAGTGTATTCCAGTCAATACTTTCGAACGATTTTTCTAAACCTACAAATGTTATAAAAGTAGCTTTGTCTTCCTCCAATCTTCCTAGAACATTCATAGAGAGCGTATTGCCTCGTATGGTCAACATTCTCCGGAGCCCAAACTGATCTTCCTCCAGGTCGGCTCCTATCAGTCGTTCCATTCTACTGTTGACGGATGGCTAACACGGTTAAATATTACGTGTACATTGATGTTATCTCGCGTGTAAATTCAGAAACGTATGTGGTGCATCAGACGTTTATGTTCGATTCTTGCAGGTCAAGTGCTCTTACACCCTTCATTTCGAGATAGTTCTTCCTCATTGCGGTTTCAATGTTCGCTGTCTCATTTTCGTGCAGTTTTCCCACATAGATTGTGGCGTTCAGTATATTTACTATATCTCAATATGACATCGTTCAGTCCTCCGTCGTCATCTGGATTTTCACCGCACGTATGTGATTCTTTCACTGCAGTACACCAGAAATCCGTCGGGTACCATGCGTGACCAAACCTTACTCGATTAATGATGTAATGCGACTCCTACGAGGATTGTTCTGGCTGTAGCACGATTTTGTTCGAATGGAGCGCTGCACTGAGAGTATTTAACTCCCTTTCCCTGCTGCGATGTTTGCTGGAATGCTTTTTTTCTTGAAATGTGTAGTAAGTCAGAATACGGACGCTGTGTAAGTAATGCTTTCCCTCCCTCTTATGTGGCCATTTACTACATAGCTGTGCCGAATATCTGAGTGCCCATTAAACTGCATTAGATGAACGACTATAATTCTTCTTATTTGTGATTATTATTTCCACTGCGTCATAAATGTACGTAGCTAGTGGTATGAGATTTCTACTGCCACCAAAGAATCTCTGGAGTTGAGAGTTTTAGAACACACTGGACTCTGTGAACGATTAAATATACGAGGGTTGGAACTTTAATAGTGGTAACTATTCATTTACAGCTCGCACAAAATAGATAAGTGTGTCAAAGTTTTACTGACCTTCAAAGTAGTCACCAGCATTGTGTATAATCCGTTGCCAGCGATGTAGAAGTCGTAGGATACTCTTAGCAGTGCCATTTGTGTTGACAGTTCGAGCGGCGCCGTCTATTGCCCGACGAATTTGTAGTAGTTGTGAAGCGAATGCCGTGAAGTGTTTCCTTCAGTTTAGAAATCGAGTTGAACTTATGAGAGCTTAAGTCAGGAGAGTGCAGTAGGTGGCACAGCACTTAGCAGCCGCATCAGTCAAACAAATCACTAACAGCTTGCACTGTACGTGCTTGAGCATTGTCCTGCAAACTGATGGTCAGGTCCTGCAGAATGTGGCATGACTTCTGTCTCTATGCTGTTCATTTTTGGAACACATCCTACGACCAGCTTAGAGACAGAAGTGACGACATTTTCTGCAGGACCTGACCATCGTTTTGCAGGACAATGCTCAAGAACGTACAGTGCAAGCTGTTACTGATTTGTTTGACTGATGGGGCTGCTAAGTGCTACACCACCTACTGAACTCCCCTGATTTAAGCCCTCGTAAGTTCAACGCGATTTCTAAACTGAAGGAAACACTTCACGGCATTCGCTTCAGAACTACTACAAATTCGTCGGGCAACAGACCGCATTGCTTGAACTGTCAACACAACTGGCACTGCTAAGAGTATCCCAGGACTTCCACGTCACTGGCAACGGATTATACACAATGCTGGTGACTACTTTGAAGGTCAACAAAACTTTGAAACACGTATCTATTTTGTACTAGCTGTAAATAAATAGTTGCCACTATTAAAGTTCCAACCCTCGTATAAAAACGAAGTTGTCCAAATCAGCCACGTTGATTGTTTCCAGTGGGTTCCATCCCCAAGGAAGTATCTTCGCATAGCTTTCATCTTGATCGGTACAATCACTGTTAGTTCTAAATAACGTACCATCTATTCGGTACCATTATTTTTGAAATTCGGAGATCCCGGCACGGATTTTATTTCTTTAAGCTTCATTTGTATTCTCATGGCCGTAGAGCAGTTCTTAAGACGGAAGGATACATAAAAGGAAACTCAGACATACTTTAAAAAATAAACAGTGATAATTATGTTTTAGCGCTTGCGAGCTGTCTGTGTAATAGGTTGCATTTCAAATTACCTGAAAGTCGGCACTGGTCGCACAGAAATAGCACTTCAGTTGTATGTGGTTGGAGCCGAATTTCGACGACCCTGCTCTGTCATTTCAAAACTGGCAACTATTTTGAGAGACTGTGCTAAATCTCTATCAATAGTGCAGACCATTGTACAGACTGTTGACGAAGTCTAACTACCGAGTACTGTGCTTATTTCTTGTTAGTGATCGTGTGTTGTGCTGATCTGTTCTATTTAATGACTGTTGTGCTAATCTATACCTGTATTCCCGGTCACCAGATACAACATCCGGGATAAATTTCAGAATTTTCCGCATTCTTTTACGGAGCGAGAGCATGTGGCAGTGTTGACACTGATTTGTCCACCAAATCAAGACAGAGTCTGAATCACGATGTTACATCACACTAGCTGCCAGTGGATAGATTAAAAGTTGCTTATACTATCCAAATCAGGAAAATAGCTGCTAATTTAAGCTGTGAAGCCGTACTTGGGCTAGAGTCTACTAATTCATCACACGTGGCGTAAACGTAAGAGATTGGCCACGCTGCCACACTTAATTAAAAGCGTGACAACAAGGTTATCTAGAACACTAGTAATCTAACGTACCACTTAGGATTGTTTTCAGGTGATAGAGTCCAGTTTTAGTTGTAGTGTGGTCAACCCCATATGCTTACAACATTGTGTTGTTGTTGTGGTCTTCAGTCATGAGACTGGTTTGATGCAGCTGTCCATGCAACTCTATCCTGTGCAAGCTTCTTCATCTCCCAGTACCTACTGCAGCCTACATCCTTCTGAATCTGGTTAGTGTATTCATTTCTTGGTCTCCCTCTACGATTTTTATCCTCCACGCTGCCCTCCAGTACTAAATTGGTGATCGCTTGATGCCTACGAACACGTCCTACCAACCAATCCCTTCTTCTGGTCAAGTTGTGCCACAAACTCCTCTTCTCAATTCTGTTCAATACCTCCTCATTAGTTATGTGATCTACCCATCTAATCTTCAGCATTCTTCTGTGGCACCACATTCCGAGAGCTTCTATTCTCTTCTTGCCCAGACTACTTATCGTCCACGTTTCACTTCCATACATGGCTACACTCCATACAAATACTTTCAGCAACGACTTCCTGACACTTAAATCAATACTCGATGTTAACAAATTTCTCTTCTTCATAAACGATTTCCTTTCCATTGCCAGTCTACATTTTATATCCTCTCTACTTCGACCATCATCAGTTATTTTGCTCCCCAAATAGCAAAACTCCTTTACTACGTTAAGTGTCTCATTTCCTAATCTAATTCCCTCAGCATCACCCGACTTAATTCGACTACATTCCATTATCCTCGTTTTGCTTTTGTTGATGTTCATCTTATACCCTCGTTTCAAGACACTGTCCATTCCGTTCAACTGCTCTTCCAAGTCCTTTGCTGTCTCTGACAGAATTACAATGTCATCGGCGAGCCTCAAAATTTTTATTTCTTCTCCATGAATTTTAATACCTACTCCGAACTTTTCTTTTGTTTCCTTTACTGTTTGCTCAATATAAAGATTGAATAACATCGGGGAGAGGCTACAACCCTGCTTCGCTTTCATGCCCCTCGATTTTTACAACTGCCATCTGGTTTCTGTACAAATTGTAAATAGCCTTTCGCTCCCTGTATTTTACCCCTGCCACCTACAGAATTTGAAAGACAGTATTCCAGTCAACATTGTCAAAAGCTTTCTCGAAGTCTACCAATGCTAGAAACGTAGGTTTGCCTTTTCTTAATCTTTGTTCTAAGATAAGTCGTAGGGTCAGTATTGCCTCACGTGTTCCAACATTTCTACGGAATCCAAACTGATCTTCCCCGAGGTTGGCTTCTACCAGTTTTTCCATTCGTCTGTAAAGAATTCGCGTTAGTATTTTGCAGCAGTGACTTATTAAACTGATAGTTCGGTAATTTTCACACCTGTCAACATCTTTCTTTGGGATTGGAATTATTGTGTGGTTTGGTGAGCTCTTGGATTCAAGTATGTTCATTCGATGGGTTGTACTAGTGCAAACATTTGAAAATAGTTACACAACCGAAACATCGCTGGAATGTAAACGAAATAAAGGGCTGTTGTAAGCCATCCAGTGGCAGCCAATGTGATAAAATGGTATCTTCCAGGTAGTTTGTGGTGGAGGTGGACGCTGTTGCTACCAAAATACTGGACAACGTTAAGCGCGGTAAAAACCTTGGTGCTAATAGAGATAAAAAGGCTGTGTGTTGGCTCTCATGTCTCACGCACTCTGCAGAAACAACAAAAATATGGCTCTAAAATGTCGCAGGTGCTTATCACAACCACTGAAAAAAATTAGCAGTGGCATTGGGCGTACAGCAGTTCTTAAAAAGGAAGTATGCATAATAAGAAACTCAGATATAATTTAAAAAATAAACAATGATAATGATGTTTTAGGACTTGCGAGCTGTCTGTGTAATAGGTCGCATTTCAAGTAACCCGAAAGACGGCAGTGGTCGTACTGAAATAGCATGCCTAGCATTGCAACTCATCCATTGGTATAATTTATTGACTGACTAGTTGCGGACATGGCACATTTTCACAAACCACCTGTTACAGAGAACAAAATTTTGTGTGTCGATACATTGATTGTGATGGAAGACTTGAGAAAACCAAAATAAAGGCTGGAGAAAAATTGTGTCACGAAATTTTTACCGTGGGTAGCTGATGCCAGTAGGAACCAAAATTACTAATGTTATGTAGGTCGACAAGGTATCATTTTTAAGCTACGGAAACTTGGCGCCACGTGCTCCGATTGGCCGTGGGATTTCCCTGTTGCCGGATGCTCTGGACAACTCATGACCAAGAATGCTTTGCCTGCCGGAGATCGCGACGTATCCAAGGTGGTCCCCACCCTCGGTGGTAGCGCGCCAGCCTTCCACTCTGGGGCAGGGGGGAGGGGGGGGGGGCTGGGGGCGAATCCGCAGGGTTCCCGACACGTCCATTGGAGTTTCATGATAAGACGTAGCTTGAACAAATCCGTAAACAGCTGTTAGTTCGCGTACAGAAAGTCTTTTGCGATTGTGTCGGCCCTGAAAAGGGCCTTTTTAGAAGCTAGAACATTGTTTCCTTAAAGCAGGTGCTCGAACTGGCGACCCTCTGACGTGACACAAGCTTGGCAACGTCGAACGGTGTTTTGCCGAACTCTTTCAAAGATTCCTGGCATTGCCCTGATGTTACGAAACAGGCTTGTGTTTTATATGAAATAAAAACGAATATGGAATAATTTACTCCTCCCAAGATTACGGATGCCAGCAGAAATCAAGCAGAATACTAGCAAGAGCCGGCCGCGGTGGACGGGCGGTTCTAGGCGCTTCAGTCCGGAACCGCGCGATTGCTGCGGTCGCCGGTTCGAATCCTGCCTCGGCAATGATGTGTGTGATGTCCTTAGGTTAGTTAGGTTTAAGTAGTTCTAAGTTCTAGGGGACTGATGACCTCAGATGTTAAGTCCCATAGTGCTCAGAGCCATTTGAACCATACTAGCAAGATAGTTACAAAGCAATTCGAAGAGTGCACTACATAGAAAAGACGTAATCACAAACACAATCTGATGTAAACAACTTCTGTCTGATATGAAACGAAAACAAATATGGAAGAAAAGACATGAAGGACTGATAAACTTGCAGCGCTCGAAGTGGCGTGGTAGCGAGCCCAGGTCGTGTTACCGGTAGTTCCTATATGAGCTCATGGCCGTGTGGAGCACTGTGTCTCGTACTGAACAAGCTAGTGATATTAATACAATCGCAGGGTGAACTGAATATTTCAGAGATTATTTAAGACCATACAATAAAATTATTTGCATCAACGTCAGTCACGTTTCCGATAATGCCGGCAAAAATAAGCCAGTGTGACACAGTAAACTCCAATACTTTATGCTCATTCACTGATATACTACACAAGATAATAACTACAATTGTGACATGTTTTAACGCAGATTTGAGCTACATCTGAAGTGTGTTGACAAAACGTAACAAGTATATCCTACATACAAAATTCGTAAGCCATATTTCACGTACACCTTTATTACCCACATTCGTTGAAACCACTCATAAAATTTTGTTCATGTAATAACTGTCTTGCGAAAATTGGCAAAGTCCGAAACTATTCAGCTGATAAATAACTGGCAGGTATGGTTCAAACAATTAAGTATGCCTTTTCTTCGGTATTTGAGAGCTATAAGACAGTATGTACTGAAAATCTTTGTCACAGTCACCTAAACTAAAGAGATACACTCAGTCAGGGTATCTTTGTACTGCTTACCACTTTCGTTTCAAATGGCCGATGCTCTACCTACTTGCATTGTATTGTACTAAAAGTAACAGTTTTAATGCCTCTGTGATTCATGTTCAATATTTCAGTTGTGTTTCGAATTTCCTAGAAGGTCTTAGTCTTGTGCTTATCCTTTAATCGCGTTGGCTGGGAAAAGAGCTTTTGGCGACAGTGACTTATTTTCAAGAATGCCAGGTCGATACAAATACCTTTATGTATCTAAGTAAACCTGCAGTACTGAAATAAAGCTGTTTGGTATTACTTCTTATTAACACCTGATTTCCTTCCGGCAAGATCTAACTCTACCCATAGCATTAGAAATAGGAAAAACTTTTTGTTGTTTAAGACTGGTCGAAAGTTACCCTGAATGACAGTGTAACTTTGTACTAGCATTAAAACTGAAATTTTGCCCTAATAGGGCGTAGTTAGTATAGATTTTCACTTTTCACGCGTCGGTAACTATAGATGCAAAAAGTTACAATGTCTGTTGTGATGTGTAATTTACACTACTGGCCATTAAAATTACTACACCAAGAAGAAATGCAGATGATAAACGGGTATTCATTGGACAAATATATTATACTAAAACTGGCATGTGATTACATTTTCACGCAGTTTGGGTGCATAGATCCTGAGAAATCAGTACCCAGAACAACCACCTCTGGCCGTAATAACGGCCTTAATACGCATGGACATTGAGTCAAACAGAGCTTGGATGGCGTGTACAGGCACAGCTGCGCATGCAGCTTCAACACGATACCACAGTTCATCAACAGTAGTGACTGGCGTATTGTGACGATCCAGTTGCTCGGCCACCATTGACCAGACGTTTTCAATTGGTGAGAGATCTGGAGAATGTACTGGCCAGGGCAGCAGTCGAACATTTTCTGTATCCAGAAATGCCCGTATAGGACCTGCAACATGCGGTCGTGCATTATCCTGCTGAAATGTAGGGTTTCGCAGGGATCGAATGAAGGGTAGAGACACGGGTCATAACCCATCTGAAATGTAACGTCCACTGTGCAAAGTGGCGTCAATGCGAACAAGAGATGACCGAGACGTGTAACCAATGGCACCCCATACCATCACGTCGGGCGATACAGCAGTATGGCGATGACGAATACACGCTTCCAATGTGCGTTTACCGCTATGTCGCCAAACACGGATGTGACCATCATGACGCTGTAGACAGAACCTGGATTCATTCTAAAAAATGACTTTTTGCCTTTCGTGCACCCAGGTTCGTAGTTGAGTACACCATCGCAGGCGCTCCTGTCTGTGATGCAGCGACAAGGATAACCTTAGCCATGGTCTCCGAACTGATAGTCCATGCTGCTGCAAACGTCGTCGAACTGTTCGTGAAGATGGTTGTTGTCTTGCAAACGTCCCCATCTGTTGACTCGGGGATCGAGACGTGGCTGCACGATCCGTTACAGCCATGCGGATAAGAAGCCTGTCATCTCGACTGCTAGTGATACGAGGCCGTGGGGATCCAGCACAGCGTTCCGTTTTACACTCCTGACCACACCGATTCCATATTATGCTAACACTCACTGGATCTCGACCAACGCGAGCAGCAATGTCGCGATACGATAAACCGCAATCGCGATACAATTAAGACCTTTATCAAAGTCGGAAACGTGATGGTACACATTTCTCCTCCTTACACGAGGCATCACAACAACGTTTCACCAGGCAACGCCGGTCAACTGCTGTTTGTGTATGAGAAATCGGTCGGAAACTTTCCTCATGTCAGTACGTTGTAGGTGTCGCCACCGGTGCCAACCTTGTGTGAATGCTCTGAAAAGCTAATCATTTGCATATCACAGCATCTTCTTCCTGTCGTTAAATTTCGCGTCTGTAGCACGTCATCTTCGTGGTGTAGCAGTTTTAATGGCCAGTAGTGTATATCTAAGTAAACCTGCAGTACTGAGTTAACACTGTTTGTTTTTACACGAGATTTCCTTCCGGTAAAGATCGAAATCTACCCAAAGCATTATATATAGGAAACATTCTTCGTTTTTTAAGACTGGTCGAAAGTTATACTGAATGTCAGTGTGACTTTGTACCAGCATTAAAACTGAAATTTTGCCCTAATAAATGGTTCAAATGGCTCTGAGCACTATGGGACTTAACATCTACGGTCATCAGTCCCCTAGAACTTAGAACTACTTAAACCTAACTAACCTAAGGGCATCACACACATCCATGCCCGAGGCAGGATTCGAACCCGCGACCGTAGCAGTCGCGCGGTTCCGGACTGCAGCGCCTAGAACCGCGTGGCCACCGCGGTCGGCTCTAATTTTACATTCGTGATCTACCTCCCGAAGGTGTAAGTAGGGGGAACCAATATATTCGATACCTCATCCAGAAACGCACCCTCTCGAAACCTGCACAGCAAGTTACACCGCGATGCAGAGCGCCTCTCTTGCAGAGTCTGCCACTTGAGTTTACTAAACATCTTCGTAACGCTAACACGCTTACCAAATAACCCTGTGACGAAACGGGCCGCTCTTCTTTGGATCTTCTCTATCTCCTCCGTCAACCCGACCTGGTACGAATCCCACACTGATGAGCAATACTCAAGTATAGGTCGATCGAGTGTTTTGTAAGCCACCTACTTTGTTGATGGACTACATTTTCTAAGGAGTCACCCAATGAATCTCAACCTGGCACCCGCCTTACCAACAATTAATTTTATATGATCATTCCACTTCAAATCGTTCCGCACGTACACTCCCATATATTTTACAGAAGTAACTGCTACCAGTGTTTGTTCCGCTATCATATAATCCTACAATAAAGGATCCTTCTTTCTATGTATTTGCAATACATCTGGCTCACAATTTTAACTGTTAGGACGTTTCAAAACAATGGACGTTTCACTGTGAAGTGAAAGATTAATTAAAGGGCGGTTAAAATGAAAATTAAATAGCCCGCCTCAGAAAAATACTCGCTGTTGCTGACTTTACTTCAATTATGGAGTGCGGTTAGGAAAGTGTTACCTGGCACTCTCGCGCTTGCAGTCTGCTGGGCATGCGGCCTCACAGCCTGCAGGTGATCGCGTGGTGCGCGAGGTCGGCTATGCTCGCGTCCCGGCGGATTCCGCACGTGCGGAGCTGGCCAAAGCCTCTAAAAGCGGCCGCCCTGGAACACGGCCAGGTCCCGCGCCGCCTGCTCTGCTGACGCTGCCGGGAGAGAGCGAGCTGGCCGGCGTGTCACTGTGTGTGTGTGTGGGGGGGGGGGGGGGGGGGGGGTTCGGAAAGAAGGGGGGCAGAGGGGCGGGAGGCCAAGCGGCAGGAAGAAACAGAGATTTTGAGCAAAATCTGCATTTACAATTTGTACAGAAAGTAGATGGCAATTATAAGAGTCGAGGGGCATGAAAGGGAAGCAGTGGGTGGGAAGGGAGTGAGACAGGGTTTTAGCCTCTCCCCGATGCTATTCAATCTGTATATTGACCAAGCAGTAAAGGAAACAAAAGAAAAGTTCGGAGTAGGAATTAATATCCATGGAGAAGAAATAAAATCTTTGAGGTTCGCCGATGACATTGTAATTCTGTCAGAGACAGCAAAGGACTTGGAAGAGCAGTTGAACGGAATGTACAGTGTCCTGAAAGGAGGATATACGATGAACATCAACAAAAGTAAAACGAGGATAATGGAATGTAGTCAGATTAAGTCGGGTGATGCTGAGGGAATTAGATTAGGAAATGAGACACTTAAAGTAGTAAAGGAGTTTTGCTATTTGGGGAGCAAAATAACTGATGATGGTAGAAGTAGAGAGGATATAAAATGTAAACTGGCAATGGCAAGGAAATCGTTTCTGAAGAAGAGAAATTTGTTAACATTGAGTATAGACTGAAGTGTCAGAAGTCGTTTCTGAAAGTATTTGTATGGAGAGTAGCCTTGTATGGAAGTGAAACATGGACGATAAATAGTTTGGACAAGAAGAGAAGATAAGCATTCGAAATGTGGTGTTACAAAGAATGCTGAAGATTAGATGGGTAGATCACATAACTAATGATGAGGTATTGAATAGAACTGGGGAGGAGTTTGTGGCACAACTTGACTAGAAGAAGGGATCGGTTGGTAGGACATGTTCTGAGGCATCAAGGGTTCACCAATTTAGTACTGGATGGCAGCGTGGACGGTAAAAATCGTAGAGGGAGACTAAGAGATGAATATACTAAGCAGATTCAGAAGGATGTAGGCTGCAGTTGGTACTGAGAGATGAAGAAGCTTGCACAGGATAGAGTAGCATGGAGAGCTGCATCAAACCAGTCTCAGGACTGAAGACCACAACAACAACAACTGCAAAAACAAATTTTCCCGCTTCATTTCGTCCACTTTTTTTTTTAAATTCTATTGCTGTGTGCTGATACAGAACAGCCATTTACGAGGTGCGACAATAAAGTAATGAGACTGATGTGAAAAAAAATGTTGCTTACCGTTTTAGTCAAGTTTAGTGTTGCCTCCCGCAAAGTAGTTCCCTTCTGATTGCACACATTTTTTCCAGCGGTTCTGCCGTTGATGGTACCGTTTCTGGTACTCATCTTCAGTAATATCCTCCAAGACCCTCTTCACAGCTTTTTGGAGATCTTGTGTTGTTTGAGAATGATGTCCCTTGACCGCCGTTTTGACTCTTGGAAATAGAAAAAGTCGCATGGAGCGATATCTGGTGGATAAGGTGGCTATGGTAGTACTTAAATTTGTTTTGAGGTAAAAAATTACTGTACTGACAGAGCAGTATGGGATGGCGCATTATCGTGAAGCAGATTCTAATTATCAGCAATTTTGGCACGGTCACGAATCACTCTTTTATGAAGTCTTTCTAAAATTTCTTTGTAGTAATATTGGTTAACTGCTTGTCTAGGAGGCACCCACTCTTTATGAACAATACCCCCGAAATCAAAGGCCCGCATCTCGTGGTCGTGCGGTAGCGTTCTCGCTTCCCACGCCCGGGTTCCCGGGTTCGATTCCCGGCGGGGTCAGGGATTTTCTCTGCCTCGTGATGGCTGGGTGTTGTGTGATGTCCTTAGGTTAGTTAGGTTTAAGTAGTTCTAAGTTCTAGGGGACTGATGACCATAGATGTTAAGTCCCATAGTGTTCAGAGCCATTTGAACCATTTGAACCCGAAATCAAATCCGCGCGTGGGGTTGATGGTCGTCAATTGCGGTCTTCATCTTCAAGTCACAAACACGTGTTAACTTATTACAGCTCAACTTACTACTGAGCAGCTGCATCGATGTGCCCCTTGGACTAGAAGCAGCTTATAGACCAAGGTCAAAGATATTGTGCCTATGCAAGCCTGCAGGGTTGTCACATCTTGCAAAGAAAATCAGTCTCATTAATTTATTGTCACACATCGTACATGTGTTTATAAGCATACTTGTTGTTATGCTCTTCAATCCGAAGACTGACTTTATGCTGGTCTCCAACGCTAGTTTACCCTGTATAAATCTGATCAGCTGTACAGAAATTGATGTTTAAACCAGCTTAAGCAATCACAAGATCGCAACAGGATGCCACTGAGGACAACAGAGACCTACTCTATATCGACAGATGTATGATCTCAACTCTGTCCACAGGCCCTGGCCGGCCTATCGGCACCCACCGACCGCCATGTCACCTTTCGCCAGTGGAGAGGCGTGAGGTCAGCAGACCGCTCTCGCGTCCGTTGTCAGTTTTCGTGACCTGAAGCCTCTCCTACTCGGTCAAATAGATCCTCAGCTGGCATCACGAGGCTGAATGCACCCCGTTCCAGTCCTCCCACCAAGGAAGAATCCGTAGCAGGACCGAGAATCGAAAACGGGTCCTCTGGTTGGCAGTCACCCGCGTCGACCACTCAGCTATGGAGGCGGATATTCTGCTAGTATAGCTCTTTGAAACCAAAAAACATGAGTCCTATGTACATAAAGAGAGGTGATCAACAGCAAGGACTTAGAAAAATGGAACTGGGGCCAGAACGAAGAAAGGAACACAAAATCGCATTATGCACCTAGCGACAGGTCGAAAACAGCCAGAAGAAAGACTGAATTACTCCCTAATACCAGGGAGAGCAGTGTGTATAGGCACCGGGACAACAAGGAAGCCGGCCGGAGTGGTCGAGCGGTTCTAGGCGCTACAGTCTGGAGCCGCGCGACCGCTACGGTCGCAGGTTCGAATCCTGCCTCGGGCATGGATGTGTGTTATGTCCTTAGGTTAGTTAGGTTTAATTATTTCTAAGTTCTAGGCGACTGATGACCTCAGAAGTTAAGTCCCATAGTGCTCAGAGCCATTTGAACCATTTTTTTGAACAACCGGGAAACGTGGGAAAAACCAGGCAACTTTTTAGAATTCCGGGAATTTTTCATTGTTTTAGTTTTCATTTAAATTTTTGTTACTTTGATTGGTAAGAACTGATACTCTGACCAAGAATGTTACTGTATCCGGCCACACTGCAGAAAAATACTGCTGGCATAAAACATAAACGGGACAAAAAATCAAAATAAAACTTAAACGAGAGAAAAAAACCAAAATAAAACTTAAGTTGCAAAGGAAATGCGCCTTTTGCAACAACGAAACACAGTGCACACGCAAGTGTCTGCCAACAGCAAAACGGGTTAAAGGCTTTAGGACGAAGACTAAGCAATTCTTCAGAACAACAAACTGCTTCCGGTGAGCGTGACGTCACAACTGTTCACATTAGGTTCGTATCAACAGCTGCCAACGGGCTCTTGCACATGCTTAGTTGAGTCGTGTATGAGCAGTATCTTCTCCCGTTTCTGGCTGCTTGAAATGTGTGTGTTAGCTGTATCAGCAGTAACAACAAGCAACCAGATAATACCGGGTAAAGTTTTTCTGGCGCACCCAAGCTGCCAGATTCGCACATGACGCAGAGCAGTCTTGAGTTGTAGTGGGGAGGGGGAGTAGTTTCCAAGTGACCAGTTTTTACTTTTAGTGATTTTGCTGTTTCTTCTTCGTTTACAACTCTCACGTCAAATGAAAACAAAATAGAATTCTGTGGCCGGGAGCTATCAAGTGAATTAAAATACATTCACATAATTACAGAAGGCTAAAATATGTTATTAGTTGCATTTTTATGTTTTGGCAGTCAAGCAATAATCGCCTTGCAGAACAATGAAGTTATTTCTGTCGATTTGCTAAAGAAATTTGCTTTTTGTTAGTCTTTTCCGCGGAGGCAGTTAATTTATTTGGAACGAAGTGTTTCATTCCACGCCGTTGTCTTGTTTCAACTGTATGTTGAATTTCAAATGCATGTTTTCATCTTCCGGCACGTATGGCATCATGCCACAATAAAGAACCAAACATGAAATTATACAGTACTTGTACTCCAAGAAAATTTACATCCAGAAAACGACACTAAAAAACTTAATATCAAGTCGGGGCCTACATATTTGTGAATCTGGACATATAAATGCGCACTTCAAGCCGAATTATGTGTTTCTGTATGATTCACGAAATTCCGATGTTCTCTGAGTATCATCTGATGTCCTGTTTCGTTTATGACGTAATGTAAGATCTCTTAATGATATGTAAGATCCCCTAATGCTGTATGATATGTAAGATCCCCTAATGCTGTAGTACGAACATACGGGCTTCCTATGTCATCGTAGTTGTGTTCTTGCAGTACCGCCTGTTTTCTGGTCCTCTCTGGCAGTTGATGAAATGAATTCTAACATGCCGCGGGAAAATATTGCGAATGTGGTGTGAAAAGCGTTACTTTCAGAGCAAATTTCACTTTACGCAAGATGAATTATGTTACGTGCGAGAATGTCCTTTGAATTTCTTAAAACAGAGCGTTTGACTCCCATTTAAAGCTTAATGCTTTAAAGGCCAGCCACTTAGAAGAATCTCAAGCCAGACATTTCCGTCATTATTTAAGATTTTACTGGCACATTTGCGTGATTTATCTTAAAGTGTATCGCACGCAAAAAAGACCAATATTATATGTGAAAGCTTAGCTTTGCTTTTAGCTACACTATAATAATTTAAACCATAAACTTTTTCTATTTGTGTGTTCGCGCTTCTTAATAGTTATGTTGCTATCGGCTGACTGCATCACGTGTCCTACGCTCTGAAGATCTGCCATCAACGCCTGGCGAGATCACGTGACATGAGCCACGACTGGCTTATAAAAGCGCACCGCAATACCGATTTCAATGTTTCGGAAACTAACGTGCTCTATTTGATACGAAAGTACGCAGCATATATGTTGCTGCACATCGAAGATCTTTCCAAAACGCGTTTTTTTTGCGAATTGGGGGGGGGGGGGTGTTTTTTTTCTAAAGTGCCTGGACGTTTTACGCTGGTGTATAAAACCTTAACCATTCAAAGGATAGGTTTTACAGTTCCGAGGGAAAATTTACTGTCACTTAAACACGGAAAAAGTGTGTTTTCACCCGCAAAAAATGTATAATGGCCGATTTCATTCATCATAAATCTCTCGTCTGAATTTGCCCCCCGTTCTCGCAATGTTAAACCCTAATCTTCCTTCCTTATTCCTTTTTTGATCCTCAATCCCTCTACTGTCTGATCCAGTGCCTCACAGTTAGTGGCCAGTATGCAGCCTACAGGGAGCGCATAAAAATACGGAAACAGAAAAACACAACTCATTACCGTGCGTAACACGCTGAAGAAAATCCGTCGGCATTCACAACAGCTTCCAGTCATCTCGGAACGGAGAAATGCAGAGCCTGTTTGATTTTGAAGGGATTCTTATACTAAACTCCCTGCAAAACAGTGGCAACATAAAGTAACGATGATAGAGATGGATAGCGATAACGCACCCTTCTCTGCAAAGCAGACTAAAAAGGCACAAGAATATTACGATCTGAAGATTGTGGTGGCCAGGGGAGATGCAACAACTCCTCCTCGTTCCCACAAAGCCATTCCCGGAGGACGCGAGCTGTGTGAGCAGGGGCCCTCTCGTCTTCGATTACTGCATTGCCATTGGGGAAGAAACACTGTACAAGGGGAAAGATCTGATAAGCCAAAACGGTCACATAATCCTTGATAGTGATGCGATCTTGTAAAGTATCCATGGGGCCCATGAAATACCACAATGTGGCTGACCAAGTCATCACCGTACTCCATCCATGTTTCGTTCTTGGGGCGTAATCTAGACCAGAAGTTCGAAACTGTGTGAAACGAAACTTCATCTTCTCTTTCTTGCGCCTTCGTACCGCATCGTCGCAAGGGGTAGCTGCATGCCTTTTAGTCACCACTCTGTTACCGCCTGGGACGCAGTATGTGTGCCCCAACAGTCTACGTGTGGTTTTATCCATTTGAAAGTGAGCGGAAGATTTATAAATATTTCCGAATCGTGAAACTGAGGCGGGTGCCGGGCCTGTATTCACCTAAGGATGTGGAAAATCGCCCAAAAACGACGTCCAGGTTGGCCAGCAAACCGACCCTCGTCGTTAATCCGTCGGGCGGATTCAAATCGGAGTTTTCGCATCTCCCCGTCTCGGAAGTGAGGCTTTATCTTGCACTATTTTCAGGTGGTATGAAGCGAGACTAATCAGACCAAATAACCGTCTTCCATTTCCCTATAGTGCATGGTTCACCACCATGTTTTCCTGTTACGCGCATTTCTGTCACTGATGTGGTTTTGGAATTCCAGCTCGCTCTGGAATTTTATGCTAATGGAACTCCTTACGTGCTGTTTGGCGCTGGCAGGGTTCGCGAGTGCGACGTTCACTTCTGCAGTGACATTTGCAGCTGTCGTCTCACTACTTTTCGTCCGAATCGTGTTCAATGGCTGTCCTTTACGACCACTCAACACACACTTTCGTCCGCGTTGTGATGTCTTTTGAAACACCGAACACTTCAGTTACGCCGGCCGGAGTGGCCGAGCGGTTCTAGACGCTTCAGTCTGGAAACCCGCGACCGCTACGGTCACAGGTTCGAATCCTGCCTCGGGCATGGATGTGTGTGATGTCCTTAGGTCAGTAAGGTTTAAGTAGTTCTAAATTCTAGAGGACTGATGACCTCAGATGTTAAGTCCCATAGTGCTCAGAGCCATTTGAACCATTTGAACTTCAGCTACGTTGGTTACGGGATCACCCACCATAGGAGCACCAAGAATTTTCCCACTTTAAGATTCACTTAGCTTCGACATAATGTACACAGAACTACACGGAACACTGTCCTGACTGGCAACGCATTGAGGACATTGCACCGGTGCCGTTCGTGGTTAAATACAGTAGCACAACCTGCAGGCTTGGATAGCACCCGAATTTATGTTTAAGCTTGCGTGTGACCTCGTCTTTCCATATTTTTGTCCAATCCTTGTACTACATAAAATGAAAAGACAGACTAACAATACTTGCGCTTTTAGCAGTTTAGATACTCTGCAAGACATGTCCTGAAATTGTTCGGTGAAACGAGGACGCAGTGGGTGAAGGGCCACAGACACTGAAGGCGGTGGATCCGTAAGCAGCTGTGAGTTTGAAATATACCTTCCGTCCCTTTCTAGGAGCCTCCGTGGATTATCGCGAAGTCCTGTTCGAGCCCGCGGTCTGATATACGCGCTCTTAACGATGAGCGACGTACTGTTTGGCTGACTCACTCGTACACATCTATAGGCCGACCCAGATTAACCGCTGCAGTGCTACGGTTTTTATAAGGACCGTCAGCGTCGCTTTGCCCCGTGAGACAGAGTTAAAGTTGCCACTACACGTAGATCAGTAATAAATGCTCTGTAACAAACCCACTACTTTCAAAAGGCTCTCAGATTCGACGAATAGACCGGATAACGAGCACAGAAAACATTAACAACACCATCTCCAACTGGTTTCTAGCCACTTAACGCCAATAGCCTTCTCCATAAACATAAAAAGATAATAGTCTAAAGAAAGAGAAGGAGACTCACAAAAACGACACAGCTGAAGATTTCACTTGAACAAACTGAATTTTTTTTGTCTTATATTAGCCCTCCCCCCTTCTCCAGTCAGACTCGTTCTTTAACATCTCCATCGAGCTAAATGGTCCTCGCTTTCTTTTGCAGCCACTTCCTACCAGGTCTCTAATTACCTCCTTGTCGACGGGCCGTTAAACACTAACCTTCTTTCCTACCGATCTGAATGAAGTAAGTTTTCTATGGTGGCCGTCATTCGTTTCCATTTTATTTTTATTTTCTGTACTACGACGTTTCAGATGGATAGCCAATTTGAAGCAACTGCGCGCACATTAGAAAAAAAGTCATTAGAATACAAGGTACAAAGCAACCACCGGTTATTGTGATTAGAATAAATACAGAATGGAAAGAGCATTTACAGTGGATTAAACCGTTCACTACATATGGTTTCGGTTAAGTCATATAATTATGTCCGCAATCTGTGTTTTTTTTTCTTTATTGTGGTTTCATTCCCCTGCCCCATATGGGCAGGGGAGGGCTGTCAACGGCGTAATCCGCCGCTCTTCAGCTGAGAGACATGACAGCTAATAAAAGAAGAAAATGAAACATATAAAGGCGATGAAAAGGCGATAATGGAGGAGGGAGATAATGGAGGTAAAAGTACACTGACATGGAGACGTTCATATGGGGACAATTAAAAAAGTCGACATAAAGTTAAGCAATCTGTGGTTGGCCTGATATGCAATAACGTAAATTAAAATTAAATTCTATATAAGTATAACTAAAAACAGTAAGTAGGCAGTGGTTAAAAACGTCATAAAATGAAATGGTTCACTACGTTACCGGGCTTCTAGATCTGTAGCCATGATATACGTTTCAGCACAAACGGCAACACGCAGCCAAGCCGTTTAGTAGTGTGAGAGAGCACTTAACTGTAAGCAGTGACATCTGCTGGCAAACAAGTCAATGAGTTCTGGACAGGTACGATCTATGTGTCATTTGTGCTATCTAAGATACTGAAATGAATTTGGGAAGGGAGGGAAGGAAGTATTGTTTTCTCTTTGTTCCACGTGCGAGGATCGTAACTAATACTATAGAGATACAAGTTGTTCTAATAATATAGTTGTTATACAGAGTTGTTAACAACAAAAATGAAATAGGACTATGTAAATACTTCCCTCCTCCTTCTCAGAAACAGAGACGTTAGAAACATTGAGATAAAATGATAAACAATATAAGTACACATAACACTACTGTCGTGACATTAGTTTGAAAACGTATGTAACAATAAATACATGTCAAGTTTACGCTCATGCTCCCGCATATTTCTTTGACTCAGCAGTCAAGAGAGAACCTCTGCGTTAAAGTATCAGAATTATGAAGATCAAAATACGAGATACAAAAAAATATAAACAATAAAACTGGAAGTTTTATACGGTAAGAAGAAGATAGAAGAACAAAGGAGGAAGCATTGAAATTGACGCTCTTTAGATGATCAAATGTTGTTGTTGTTGTTGTTGTGGTCTTCAGTCCTGAGACTGGTTTGATGCAGCTCTCCATGCTACTCTATCCTGTGCAAGCTTCTTCATCTCCCAGTACCTACTGCAACCTACATCCTTCTGAATCTGCTTAGTGTATTCATCTCTTGGCCTCCCTCCACGCTGCCCTCCAATACTAAATTGGTGATCCCTTGATGCCTCAGAACATGTCAAGTTGTGCTATAAATTTCTTTTCTCTCCAATTCTATTCAATACCTCCTCATTAGTTATGTGATCTACCCATCAAATCTTCAGCACTCTTCTGTCCCACCACATTTCGAAAGCTTCTATTTTCTTCTTGTCCAAACTATTTATCGTCCACGTTTCCCTTCCATACATGGCTCCACTCCATAAAAATACTTTCACAAACGTCTTCCTGACACATAAATCTATACTCGATATTAACAAATTCCTCTTCTTCAGAA
Source organism: Schistocerca americana (assembly GCF_021461395.2). Classification (NCBI taxonomy): domain Eukaryota; kingdom Metazoa; phylum Arthropoda; class Insecta; order Orthoptera; family Acrididae; genus Schistocerca; species Schistocerca americana. The sequence goes on along the minus strand of NC_060121.1, from coordinate 405,617,817 downwards.
ACGCTTTCCTTGCATTTGCCATTGCCCGTCTACTTCGACCATCATCAGTTGTTTTGCTCCCCAAATAGCAAAACTCATCTTCTACATTAAGTGTCTCATTTCCTAATCTAATTCGCTCAGCATCACCCGACTTAATTCTACTACATTCCATTATCCTTTCTCTCCTGATAACGACGTGCTCCTGAGTAGTCCCCGCCCGGAGATCCGAATGGCGGACTATTTTACCTCCGGAATATTTTACCCAAGAGGACGCCATCATCATTTAACCATACAGTAAAGCTGCATGCCCTCGGGAAAAATTACGGCTGTAGTTAGCCCTTGCTTTCAGCCGTTCGCAGTATCAGCACGGCAAGGCCGTTTTGGTTAGTGCTGCAAGCCCAGATCAGTCAATCATCCAGACTGTTGCCCCTGCAACTACTGAAAAGGCTGTTTGCTCCTCTTCAGGAGCCACACATTTGTCTGACCTCTCAAGAGATACCCCTCCGTTGTGGTTGCACCTACGGTACGGTTATCTGTACCATTGAGGCACGCAAGCCTCCCCACCAACGGCAAGATCCATGGTTCATGGATGACCCAAACAGAGAAGAAAACTGGGAGCTTATGCTCTTATACATTTTGGGCATCTTGTTCCCACATACTGAACCAACATACATGTCCACACTGATTTCTCTTATCTCTTAGTAATTATAGCAGTGGAACCACTGCAGATAGCTAAAAGACGGGAAAAAATAATGTAATTAAAACAAATAATGAAATGTTTGTGGCTGTCTACTACAATTAGACAGCTCTTCTTCCTACCGACTACGTGTGCGCCCACTAAAGTGCAACATTCGCCAAGAAAACCAACAAATGACGAAGCCAAATGCTACCCTCCCCCACCCCTGCACGGAGAACGCACATGCGAACTCTTTCGAAGCTTTACCGACAACAGAACATCTTTACTGACTGCACTCACTGCCGATTCGATACACACAACAGTCTGGAAACATAACCTCCTCCCATCCACCTGCCCCCGCCACCGACCCTACCCCAGGTCCCACAACTCCCTTCCCAGAGCCGCGAGGCCTTCCGACCAACTTCTGGATTACATATCGAAACTGCACTTCCGCCCTAGAGAGAAAAAGAAATTTGTCTTCGACACTTCCCGAATGCTACCAGCTTACTTCTCACTACGAACTCCAAGGAGCTCCACAAAATTGCTTCGATATGATGAGGAGGTATTGAATAGAATTGAGGTGAAGAGGAGTTTGTGGCACAACTTCACTAAAAGAAGGGATCGGTTGGTAGGACATGTTCTGGGGCATCAAGGGATCACCAATTTAGAATTGGAGGGCAGAGTGGAGGGTAAAAATCGCAGAGGGAGACCAAGAGATGAATACACTAAGCAGATTCAGAAGGATATAGGCTGCAGTACGTACTGGGAGATGAAGCAGCTTGCACAGGATAGAGTAGCATGGAGAGCTGCATCAAACCAGTCTCAGGGCTGAAGACCACAACAACAACATGATGCCTTTCAGCTTATCAACATCAAGACAAGGATGCAGACATTTTCGCTGGCAATTTCGTGCTCACGCTAATAGCACCTGTCTCCCTGCCAGTGCTTTTTGTATGTTTCTTTAACGAATGATGGAAAACACCTGCCGTCATGGAAAGACACGCCCTCAAGCCAGCCTGGTAGGTCCACACCAAAACTCATTTACAAAAGATTACGGCAAGCTCGATCCACCGTCTGAAAGATGGACAAGGTCAGTCGCCCCTATACCGTTTCTAGCGTCCACAATAGTCGAAGTATGAGCACATCGACACGACCAGGAAACGATGCCTTCCGAATGGGAATGCAGGCAGTTGCGGTGAATTTCATTGAGGAAACGTTCTGGAGTCGTCAGCCGAGTCATGGCGCCGAGTTGTCTCGTTTCGACAATTTGCTACACCAACGACATTTTACACTACTGGCCATTAAAATTGCTACACCAAGAAGAAATGCACATGATAAAGGGTTATTCATTGGACAAATATATTATACTAGAACTGACATGTGATTACATTTTCACGTAATTTCGGTGCATAGATCCTGAGAAAACAGTACCCAGAACAACTATCTCTGGCCGTAATAACGGCCTTGACACGCCTGAGCATTGAGTCAAACAGAGCTTCGATTGCGTGTACAGGTACAGCTGCCCATGCAGCTTCAACACGATAACACAGTTCATCAAGAGTCGTGACTGTCGTATTGTGACGAGCCAGTTGCTCGGCCACCATTGACCAGACGTTTTCAATTGGTGAGAGATCTGGAGACTGTGCTACCCAGGGCAGCAATCGAACATTTTCTGTATCCACAAAGGCTTGTACAGGACCTGCAACATACGGTCTTGCATTATCTTGCTGAAATGTAGGGTTTCGTAGGGATCGAATGAAGGGTAGAGCCACGAGTCGTAACATATCTGAAATGTAACGTCCATTGTTCAAAGTGACGTCAGTGCAAACAAGAGGTGACCGAGACGTGTAACCAATGGCACCCCATACCATAACGCCGGGTAATACGACAGTATGGCGATGACCAATACACGCTTCCAATGTGCGTTTACCGCGATGTCGGCAAACACGGATGCGACCATCATGATGCTGTAGATAGAACCTGGATTCATCCGAAAAAATGACGTTTTGCCATTCGTAAACCCAGGTTCGTCGTTGAGTACACCATCGCAGGCGCTCCTATCTGTGATGCAGCGTCAACGGTAACCGCAGCCATGATCTCCGAGCTGATAGTCCATGCTGCTGCAAACATCGTCGAAGTGTTCGTGCAGATGGTTGTTGTCTTGCAAACGTCCCCATCTGTTGACTCAGGGATCGAGGCGTGGCTGCACGATCCGTTACAGCCTTGCGGATAAGATGCCTGTCATCTCGACTGCTAGTGACACGAGGCCGTTGGGATCCAGCACGGCGTTCCGTATTACCCTCCTGAACCCACCGATTCCATATTCTGCTTACAGTCATTGAATCTCGACCAACGCGAGAAGCAATGTCGCGATACGATAAACCGCAATCGCGATAGGCTACAATCCGACCGTTATCAAAGTCGGAAACGTGATGGTACGCATTCCTCCTCCTCGCAAGAGGCATCACAACAACGTTTCACCAGGCAACGCCGGTCAACTGTTGTTTGTGTATGATAAATCGGTTGTAAACTCTCCTCATGTGAGCACGTTGTAGATGTCGCCACCGGCGCCAACCTTGTGTGAATGCTCTAAAAAGCTAATCATTTGCACATCACAGCATCTTCTTCCTGTCGGTCAAATTTCGCGTCTGTAGCACTTCATCTTCGTGGTGCAGCAATTTTAATGGCCAGTAATGTACATGTTTAGGGAGCGTCCTGTGTTCTAGACTATGTTTCATTACAATCGTTTCACTTTTTACTTATCGTAAATTTATGAAAATCAATTCTTTGCTGTGTACACAACTTACCGTTTTCACAAAATATATGTGGCTACAAGCAACCTGGTCTTATTGTGGAGGCGCTCGGGTAATACATGTTTACGTAGGTATAAAAGTGATAATGTGTTGGGAATGCAGCCTTATAGTGGGCATATGTGTGTGTGTTCCAGACGATCGAGAAGCTGCCGGACAAGGTGCTGCTGCACATTTTCTCGTACCTGTCGCACCGCGAGATATGCCGCATGGCGCGCGTCTGCCGCAAGTGGCGCATCATCGCCTACGACACGCGCCTCTGGAAGAGCGTCTCGCTGCGCCCAGAGATCTCCGGCCTGCACGTCAGCTCGCTGGAGTCCCTGCTGGCCCTCATCAGGTCAGTCCTCCACTGCCTTCCGGAGCCCCACGGTCCGCTGCTGAGGACGGGGCAGCCGGTCAACTGTGCACTGTCACGTAGTCTAGGGCTTCACTCTAAAAACATTACCGTTAAATCAGGTGCATCAACACCGTTTAACTGAACAGTGTACCGTACATGCAAGCGACATAAATACTTTAAATCATCGATCTTATTAACGTACTGCTACAGTGATACTTCTGGGATGTTAATAATTAGATTCTGAACTTTCGGCGCCAAGAATCAGTGACAGCTGAATAAATTGTTCGTTAGTTATGGATCTGTGTATACACTGAAGTTTCTAGCATTTGTAGACTTACAGAAAGCTTTCGACAATGTTGACTGGAATACTCTCTTTCAAATTCTGCTGGTGGCAGGGATAAAACACAGGGACCGAAAGGCTATTTACAATTTGCACAGAAAGCAGATGGCAGTTATAAGGGTCGAGGGGCATGAAAGGGAAGCAGTGGTTGGGAAGGGAGTGAGACAGGGTTGTAGCCTATCCCCGATGCTATTCAATCTGTATATTGAACAAGCAGTAAAGGAAACAAAAGAAAAGTTCGGAGTAGGTATTAAAATCCATGGACAAGAAATAAAAACTTTGAGGTTCGCCGACGACATTGTAATTCTGTCAGGGACAGCAAGGGACTTGGAAGAGCAGTTGAATGGAATGGACAGTGTCTTGAACGGAGGGTATAAGATGAACATCAACAAAAGCAAAACGAGGATAATGGAATGTAGTCGAATTAAGTTGGGTGATGCTGAGGGAATTAGATTAGGAAATGAGACACTTAAAGTAGTAAATGAGTTCTGTTATTTGGGGAGCAAAATAACTGATGATGGTAGAAGTAGACAGGATATAAAATGTAGACTGGCAATGGCAAGGAAATCGTTTCTGAAGAAGAGAAATTTGTTAACATCGAGTATAAATTTAAGTGCCAGGAAGTCGTTTCTGAAAGTATTTGTATGGAGTGTAGCCATGTATGGAAGTGAAACATGGACGATAAATAGTTTAGACAAGAAGAGAATAGAAGCTTTCGAAATGTGGTGCTACAGAAGGATGCTGAAGATTAGATGGGTAGATCACTTAACTAATGAGGAGGTATTGAATAGAATTGGGGAGCAGAGGAGTTTGTGGCACAACTTGACCAGAAGAAGGGATTGGTTGCTAGGACGTGTTCTGAGGCATCAAGGGATCACCAATTTAGCACTGGAGGGCAGCATGGAGGGTAAAAATCGTAGAGGGGGACCAAGAGATGAATACACTAAGCAGATTCAGAAGGATGAAGAAGCTTGCACAGGAGAGAGTAGCATGGAGAGCTGCATCAAACCAGTCTCAGGACTGAAGACCACAACCACAACAACATATACACTGAAGTGACAACAGTTATGGGTTACCTCCTAATATTGTGTCGGACATCCATTTGCTTGGCGTAGTGGAATAGACTCAAGTCCTTGGAACTCGCTTACCGTCCATAAATTGGAAAGGGTTGCCGCTGCAGGATTTTGTGCACGAACTGATATCTCGATTATGTCCCATACATGTTCGATGGGATTCATGTGGGGCTATCTGGGTAGCTAAATCATTCGCTCTACCTGTCCAGAGTATTCTTCATATCAGTCGTCAACAACTATGGCTCAGTGATATGGCGCATTGTCATCCATAAAAATTCCATCTTTGTTTGGGACCTTGAAGTACATAGATGGCTGCAAATGGTCTCCAAGTAGCTGAACATAACCATTTCGAGCCAATGATCTGTTCGCTTGGACCAGAGCACACAGTCCATACCATATAAACACAGACTATCACCCTTACGGAGTCACCATCAACTTGCACAGTCCCTTGTTAACAACGGGGGTCTGCGCCACACTGGAACCCTACCATCAGCTCTTACCAACTGATATCGGGACTCATCTGACCAGGCCACGTTTTTAGTCGTCTATAGTTCAACATATATGGTCACGACCCCAAGAGAGGCAATGGAGGAGATGTCGTGCTGTTAATAAAAGCATTCGCGTCAGTCATCTGCTGCCATAGGCCTTAACGCCCAAATCTCGCTGCACTTTCCTAACGTATACGTTCGTCGTACGTCCCGTATTAATTTCTGCGGCTATTTACGCAGTGTTGCTTGTCTGTTGGCACTGACAACTCTGCACAAACGCAGCTGCTCTCGGTCGTTAAGTGAAGGTCGCCGGCCACTGCGTTGTCCGTGGTGAGAGGTAGTATTCTCCACACACACTTGACTCTGTGGATCTCGGAGTATTGAATTCCCTAACGATTTCCGAAATGGAATGTCCCATGCGTCTAGCTCCAAATACCATTCCGCGTTCGAAGTCTTAATTCCCGTCGAGCGGCCATAATAACGTCGGATACCTTTTCGCAGGAATTAGTACAAATGACAGCTCCACCAATGCACTGCCATTTCATGCCATGTACATGCGATACTACTGCTGTATGTGTATCTGCATATCGCTATCCAATGACTTGTCATCTCAGTGTACAACTGTTGAACTGCCTTTCATCATGGCTCACGTTTTGTCTTATTGCATAAAGGAAACGAAGGTGAAATTTGGAAAAGCAGTACAAGTTCAGGGAGAAGAAATAAAAAATGAGGTTTGCCAATCGTATTGTAATTCTGTAGGAGAGAGCAACGATTTGGAAGTGCAGTTGAAAAGAGTGGATAGTGTCTTCCAAAGAGGTTATAAGAGGAGGATCAACAAAAGCAAAACAAGCATAACGGAATCTAATGAAATAAAATCGGGCGGTGCTGAGGATATTAGATTATGAAACGAAAGACTGAGAGCAGATGAGTTTTGCTATTTCGGTAGCAAAATAACTGATGGTGGCCGAAGTAGAGAGGTTATAAAATCCAGACTGACAATAGCAACGAAAGAATATCTGAAAAAGAGCAATTTGCTAACTTTGAATATAAATTTAGGCGTTACAAATTCTTTTTTGAAAGTATTTGTATAGAGTGTAGGTTTGTACGGAATCGGAACGTGGACGGTAAACCGTTCAGACGGGAAGGGAATAGAAGCTTTTGAAATGTCGTGGTACAGAACAAAGCTCAAGATTAAATCAAATTGGTGTTGAAGGGAAGTATGGGGAGAAAAAAATTGTAGAGGGAAATCAAGGGGTGAATACAGTAAGCAGGTTCAAATGGTTGTAGGGCGCAGATATTATTCGAAGATGAAGAGGCTTACACGGGATAGTGTGGAGGGATGCGTCAAATCTGGCTTCGCACTGAAGACCACAGCAAAAGCAACAATAGTTAATAGATCGTTTGGTCTGATCTGGTTAATAGATCGTGACGGTGGGAAGTGGAAGCGGCTACAGCGAGATCCCATGTCTTTCCTACTTACAGTGAGTATTTGATGCCCGCATGCACTCTTCACAATAATTTTATCTCCGGTACTCATTCCACAAGAAGAAGAAGAAGAAAAGAAACAAAACCAACGCCAAAGGACATAAATCGTATGAAATGTGCAAGCAGGCAACACATCCCCTCGTAAACGAGGAGCGTAAGATATAATGCCTACACTGATAAGCTTAATCTGTATAAGGTACGATGTGTAGGGTGACAAAAATATGCATTTAAAATACGCATTTTTAGTTTTGCTTGCACAGTTATTAATAATATTCATATCAGTCAGTGTGCAATATGCTCTACTCTTTTATTCATATAACAACTGACTGCAAACGCTACCCGACGCAGCGAGTTTGACGACGAAGTCTACTAGCAGGACTTCTTCATTTTCGGACGGCTAGTACCACTAACTATACAGGGCGTAAGAAAGCGATGTTTCAGCGCACACCGCCAGAGCACTAGCTGTACCTGACTAACATGGAATGACGACAGCTCGGCCAACTAGTAAACAATCCCCTTTCATCTCGTCTTCATCACAAACAAGCACAAGTCGCTCATGTGGTGCCAAATAGAAAGAATTCCAACAGGTGGCCGAACAACGTCAATAAGGCCTTACGATGATCTCATTTTTCAGCAGTCTTTTTCCTCTACCGTTAATCGGAATATCGAAGAAAAAATGCTGGAATTAAAAGAAAGATTCAGAAGCGCGATTAAAATTCGGGGTTAAAAGGTAACAATGATAAGATTAATTGATGGCATTGTTGTGCTCAGTGAAAGGGAGGAACTATTACAGCACTTTTGGAACGGAGCGACCAGTCTAATTAGTACACACTGTGAATAAAGAGCAAAGCAAAGCAACACGAAAGTAATGAGGAGTCGCAGAAATCAGATCAGGGATAAACTTACATCAAAATTTCGGGCCATAAAGGAGGCGAAGTGAAGCAATTCTCTAGCGTTTCAAGCAAAATAACAAATGGTTCAAATGGCTCTGAGCACTATGCGGCTTAACTTCTGAGGTCATCAGTCACCTAGAACTTAGAACTAATTAAACCTAACTAACCTAAGGACATCACACACATCCATGCCCGAGGCAGAATTCGAACCTGCGACCGTAGCGGTCGCTCGGTTCCAGACTGTAGCGCCCAGAACCGCACGGCCACTCCGACCGGCGCAAAATAACACATGGCGGAAGAACCAAGTAGGCCAGCAAAGGTAAAGGTGGCATTCCTCGCTAAAAGACAGCTACTAGTATCAAACATACGCTTTAATTTTAGGAAGAAATTTCTGAAAATGTACATACGGAATACAGCACTGTAACGAAGTGCTCGTGGACTCCAGAAATCCGGCAAAGAAAAGAATCGAAGTGTTGGGATTTAGTATGATACAAAAATTTCTAGTTGGTGTGAGGAATGGCAGTTAGCTCTAACTAATCGTATACAGAAATGTAATATAACATAGGTGTGTAGGGAAAACAAGCTCGTAATGTTGCAAAAAAATGGTTCAAATGGCTCTGAGCACTATGGGACTTTAACATCTGAGGTCATCAGTCCCCTAGAACTTAGAACTACTTAAACCTAACTAACCTAAGGGCGTCACCCACATCCATGCCCGAGGCAGGATTCGAACCTGCGAGCGTAGCAGTTACGCGGTTCCGGACTGAAACGCCTAGAACCGCTCGGCCACCGCGGCTGGCTCGTAATGTTGCATTATAGCATTATTATTATCATACAGTCACGTCGAATAAATATCTGGGAGTAAAGCTGCAAAGTGATATGAAATGGAACGAGCATGTAATGATCGTCGACTTCAATTTGTTGGGAGAATTTTAGAAAAATGTGTTTCGCCTGTAAAGCAGACGGAGCATAGAGCACTAGTGCGATTCATTATTGAGAACTGGTCGAGTGTGTGGGATCTCTGCCAGCTCGGATTAAAGGAAGACATCAAAGCAATTCAAAGGCGTGCTGGTAGATCTGTTACCGGTAGGTTCTATCAACACGCAAATATTATGGGGATGCTTCGGAAACAGAAATGGGAATCTCTGGAGGGTAGCCGACGTTCTTATCAAGGAAAGCTGTTGAGAAAATATACAGAACCTGCATTTCAAGCTGATTACAGAACAATTCTTCGACAGCCAACGTATATTTCGCGTAAGTACCTCGAAGGGTTCGTACCGAGGCGTTCTGTTTGCGAGTGGAACGGGAAAGGTACTGTGCATCGTACAAGGGCTTGCGGAGTATGTTTTTAGATATAGTGTAACAGAAGGATGTTGAAAATTAAGTGGGCTGACAACATAAGAGACGAGGATGTTCTCCACAGATTAGGGGAAGAAACGAATATATGGAAAGCACTAACTAGGCCCACGATGACTGGACATCAAAGAATAACTTTCGATGTATTGACGGAGCACTGCAGGGAAAAATTGTAGAGAAAACACAGAACCGAATACGTACAACAGATAACAGTGGTAAGCGATAATCAGCGATGAAGAGATTGGCGCAGGCGAGGAAGACATGGCGAGCGCACCAAACCTGTCACAAGATTAACATCCTGCACCTCCAGAAAAAAGGCAGTATGTATAAAGAGCCTCCATTGCTCTATTACGCAGCTGGTGATCAGTTAGTGGAAAAGAGTAAAAACCGCTAAACATCTGAAAATATCCGCTTCATGCGGCCTGGAGCCGAACGATCACATGATGCTAGTTGTAGAAAATGCAGTTGTTATGTTGGGAGTCGTTAGAAGAATCCTAATGAGGTAGTTAACTTTCAAAACAGAAGTTTGATTCTTGAGTATTGCTCAGGCCAAGGCTCTTTGTCAGGTAGGATTAATGCTAGAGATAGAGATGATGCTAGCAAGAGCTGCGCATTTCATCACTGCATAGTTTTGCTAGCGCGAGATCGTCAAGGACATGTTCAAGAAACTCCAGTAGCAGAAACCTCAATAGAGACGTTGTGCACCACGAAGATTGGTTGGTTGGTTTGGGGAAGGAGACCAGACAGCGTGGTCATCGGTCTCATCGGATTAGGAAAGGATTGGGAAGGAAGTCGGCCGTGCCCTTTCAGAGGAACCATCCCGGCATTTGCCTGGAGTGATTTAGGGAAATCACGGAAAACCTAAATCAGGATGGCCGGACGCGGGATTGAACCGTCGTCCTCCCGAATGCGAGTCCAGTGTCTAACCACTGCGCCACCCCGCTCGGCACCACGAAGAGATTTACTATAAATATCATATGTTCCACAAAGACAAATACAACGCGTTTCAATCCTCCAAAGCACATCTCGCGAAATGATCACGAAGGGCAAGTCGGCTTAATTCGAGCGCTTACGGAGGCTTACCGACAGCTTTTCTCCTGCGCACCAGTTGCAAATGTAACAGGGCAAGGTGGAAAACGATAATGATACCAGCAGTATCTTCTGCCACACTTCTTAAGGTAATTTTCGGAGTACAGGCGTCGAAGTAGATCTAGATTTAATAGATGATAGATGACGGATGTAGGCCACAAGCTGGAGCAAGAGGAATGAATTTAGAATAAACGGTGGATATGCATTGCCTCTATGTAATCTACATCTATAAGCTACTAAGTTTTCTGTAGTCATTCATATTATACCACTCCATATGCATAATCCTAGATGCTTTATGGCTCCCAGGTTGTGCTGTGGGAACACCAGCAGTTATTACTTTGCAAAAGTCCCAAAAAACATGCTTTACGATTGTTTGCAGTGACTCTTTCCCAATTACATTTTTTCCATCAGCCTTCTGACTGGTTTCAAGCGGCTCACCATAAATTCCTCTCCGGATCTCACTCACAAGTATAATTTGGGTGGAAGAGCTCTTCTGGAAAGCCATGATTCTGCGACGTTGTTACAAACGTTTCGTGCACTATCAGACTGCAGATTTTGTCAATTTCTGTAAATTTTTTGCGAGCCGATTTCATTCATATACATCTACTAGCGAGCAATCATCGAAGGACCTCGAAATTTTGTCAAACCTAAGGCAGAAAAACTTCTGTCCACAAATCGGCACAGATTTAGAAAGCAATGCGAAGGTCCGAGTATACGGCATAGGTTCTCGGATATGTGAGTGGTTCGAAGACTTAAGTAATACAATAGAACCCAATACGCTGTCCTAGACGGCGCGTGTTCAGAGACAAGGTGTGCAGTCTCCTTTTAGCACGATTCGGCCTACCACGGATATTACGGAATGCATGCGGACCACCATTTACTTTAAAATTGTTCATAGCGCCTAGTGCATCAACGTTAAGATTCAACGGCAGCCTATTCAGGTTCTCGAGATGGACCGACTCATTAACTCTGTTCATGCGGGTTCCTCCATCACCTCCATTTTGTAAATATAAACCATTATTTCTTAACCTAGCCTCTTCCAAGAGAAGATTTATACAATCAAGAGCAGACAAAAGTATCTAAATTCACATCAGACACTTGGAGCAGTTTTTCCTGTATGTCAAGTGGCAATTTTGCATTAGGGATACTAATAATATCTACATGTGCCATCGGAGCATCCCAGTATTTTGCCTTGTTGAGATATTTCTCGAAGAGTCTTCGTAGCGTCCCAATACGGAATGAAGAGGACGCCGAGTTCTAAACTCCTTTGTGTAGCCGCTCCTGAATCCATTTAGACCAGTACTTGACTATGAAATTTTTATTAACTCCTCATAGCTTGCAGAAGATTCCATGGCATCAATTGCTCATAATGAGTCTTCGTCCTGGATGTATTCGACAATATATTTCGAAAGTCTCTTACTCGTATAAAGACAGCGGGGTTCATACTTTGTCTTTCTGGGATAAAGGACTGATATTACCTGTATCTCAATAACTTCTCCTTCACTAGCATTGAGGTATAAAGATTTTATGGAGATAATGAAGCATGCTCATGATAATTCATAGTCAGTGACATCGGCCAGCTATTTTTGCTGTCACAATCTGATCCGTTGCTCCAGGTTTGTTGTCTGCTTACTGGCACAGTCTTTACGACCTCCATGGACATATTTTCGACTGTCTTTTCCAGAGTCTCCTTCCAATTACAAAAATTCAGACCAATTGCTGTTTCATCTGTTCTCTATCTTGTTTTATATAATTATCAGAGGATGAGATAATTCTAGGAAGTTTTTGAACAATAGATTTTATGCTTTACGGTATATGAGAAGAAACCTGTTTGTTTTTGGACTCAACCCATTCACGAAATTGATCGAGGCAATTCTCGTATGCGAGCTTTCACTTCATTAATCCTTCATGGCCAAAGCTTATTTGAGCTATGTAATATGCTAATTCTTTACAGTTTGATAAATCTCTCCCTGATGCGTTTCTATATTTGATACATCCTCTAAAAGTTTTGAAAATTTTGAGGAAAGTACCTCTTGGGAGTCCTGAATCTCTTTTACTCATCTTTTATCTTGTTTGAGCCTTGTGTGATTGTTAAGTCTTCGACTTTTCCTAATATTTCAGCTTGATGGGTAGCTATGGCATCTGTTTTACTGATTTGTGCAGACTTACTGGCTTGCTGAGCTGCTATGCAATAAATGTTACCAAGTTTGGTAGTTATATCTGCCAGTATACCCATCAATTGGGACCTGCTGTTATGATCTAATTCATCATAGCTTGTGCTTGGAATTTTCTGCATGTTATCTCTCGGTGGCTTCGTTGAAGATTCAGTACTTTCTAAATGACTTTCAGTCATCCTGGAATTGGATCTCATTTCATTTTCAGACATAGCACTGGTCTCCATATTATCTAACGATTGCACGTTTGACATTTCCTGGGTATTCATTTTGTATTGCGAGCGAGTTAGTACCATGAAGTTTCCGCTCTGCACTAATCAACTATTTCACGAAGCTCAGAAGAAAATATCCATAAAATAATACAAAAATGGACACGCAGTATGTTCTAGCATTGAAGAAGAGTGTAGTTCTATCTACAAATCAGGAAGAGATTATTGAAAATAGGATAGATCTACTTACACTCACATAAATTATTCAGTCGGATCTGTGCCAGAGAACTTAGCCACGACATAGAATTAATTTTGATAAAGCATTCACAAACTGACACAGTTGAAAGCGGTAATAACAAATTCAAGCCTTGCCTTTAATCAACTTCATGGCTGCGAGAAATAGGGTGCGACACGCTTCAGCAGTCATTGTCACCAACAGTTTCAACAGTATGCAATAAAAAAACATTTACGAGATTAACTTTATACGCCAAGTATAATTTACAATGAACAACAATCAACAGAATAACAATAGTTTATTAAAAAGTGTCTTAATTTTTTACACAGATTCACTCATCACATTCGTCTTGTTCTGTGTCGCAACTTACATTACCTCTCTCTCTTTACTGAAATTTGTGTGGACGTATGCGTCTGTTTGTTGGTTTGTTATTTGGCGACTGAACTGCATGTATCTATAGCAAAATACATGTGATGCATAAGGCCAAGTGGTTTGGGCAGCAATTGGTGTAATCTAGAGAGTTCGGACTACACTGCATACACACAGACAACACCATGTAACGCTGAGAAAATTAAAGTTCGAAATAGCTGAATATTTCAACTCTTGAACCAATAGTTCACTATCTGGTACTCCCAATTAATAGAGCTGACCTTTTGTGTATGAACTTGACTTTTAAGCGATAGCAGTCATTGCCATGAATCACGAATAATTACACTGAATGTCCAAAGAGAAAATTCTGAACTGATATGAAGATGCAATTATCGATATTTGATTCTGAGTGAAATAATTATTTAATTGCATAATCCGTCGATACAGCTTTAACTCATGATCACTCACACCACACATTAAGTTTTAGTCTACTTGATGAAGTTCAGTTACCTTTTACGTTGATCTCAGGAAGCTGCTACGCCCCCTGAAATTCTTCAGTACGGCACACACAGAAATAATTTTTCCGCCGAGCAGATACAGCACTGGCTCACCTGGGTGCAATGGTGAATTATCACATATTAATTCAGATTTCATGGAGCGGAGTGAATGTGATTTGCAAGTTAAATTGTCCAATGATCACTAGAGGAATATAACAACTGTGGTAGCAGTCTGTGACGTAGCAGTAGCTCAAGAAAAGCGGTTCTCGGGAAGTCAAAAATCAATTTTGAGTACGCATCTTAATTTCATACATGTGTTGAGTAATATTCTCGAAGCACTCTCCACACATTTGACACTATACTTTTATTTCCATTTAAAATCTAATATGAAATTCCTCTTATGCGCCTAACATAGCTCACAAGAATTAACAAGAAACGATCTAGTGCAGAACACGTCCACCTTCATCTACGATTAAAGCCAGACTTGCTCATTCTAAGTCTTATTAAACTTAGCACTTACATAAAAACTAAGAATACTGAGGAAGTCAGCGACAGTATTTGCACCAAACGGCGTCTACGAAGTATGTCGTCTCTGGCGCTTGCGGTTACATCGTTTAACTGTTACGCGGGCTTTAGACAAAAGTACGAAATACACTACTCTGCGCCGACAGATCGCTCCTCAGTAGAATGTTATTTGCACTTGTTATAAGTTTACACACGAAATAAAACGTGATTTCACAAAGGGCACTGTGAAGAGTGCCACGGGGAAATGTGATAGGACCGTTCTTGTTATCTACACACATAGCCGATATCGCAGGTAGGGTGAGTAGCAATCTGCGACTGTTTTCTGATGCTGTAGTTTACGGGAACGTGTCGTTATTGAGTGATTGTAGGAGGATACGCAATGACTTCAACAGGATTTTTATTTCGCGTGATGAATATCAGCTAACTCTGAAAGTAGAAAAATGTAAGCTAATGCAGACGAATAAGGAAAACAATGTTGTAATGATCGATTATACTATTAGTTGTATGCTGTTTGACACAGCTGCGTCAATTAAATATCTAGGTGTAACGTTGCAAAGCGATATGAAATAGAACGAACATGTAAGGTTGGTAATAGGGGAAGCGAATGCTAGTCTTCGGTTTATAGGGAGAATTCTAGGAAAGTGTAGCTCACTATAAAGGAAACCGCGTAGAGAACACTAGTGCGACCTATTATTGAGTACTGCTCGTATGCTTGGGATCCAGCCAGGTCGGATTAAAGGAAAACTGCTAGTTTTGTTAGCAGTAGGTTCGATCACCATGCGAGTATTACGGAAATGTTCCATGAATTCAAATTGGAATCCCTGGACGGAAGACGACTTCCTTTTCGCGAAAAATTGTTGAAAAAATTTAGAGAACCGGCTTTAGCAGCTGACTGCAGAAAAACTACTGCCGCCAATGTACATCTCCCATAAGGATTGCGAAAAGCCGCGCGGTTTGAGGCATCATGTCACGGACTGCGCGACTCCTCCCGCCGGAGGTTCGAGTCCTCCCTCGGCATGGGTATGTGTGTTGCCCTTAGTGTAAGTTAGTTTAAGGTAGATTAAGTAGTGCGTAAGCTTAGGGACCGATGACCTCAGCAGTTTGGTCCCTTAGGAATTCACACCCATTTTGACTGCGAACAAGAAGTAAGAGGTATTAGGACTCGGTACAGATAGTCAGTTGCTAATATAACTGCCGCTCTTTGTAATACATTTCTCAAAGCTCACAACACTAGATATGAAAGCAATACAGTCATTCTGGCGTTGCACGTAAAATTCAGATGTTTTCTTTAAAAAATGCCGGCTTAACGTTGTGCTACGCTAAATACTGTAGTAAATAAGATACATAGTTCTTTGCGAGTGATGAATGCAAGTTATTTAGCATAGATTTTTATTGTTTTTTGGTTAGTTGGCTTAAAAATATGGTACTGCCGGCATGATACAACGCCAGATTCAATATATTTTTTCATTGCTTTTTCTTTGTAATAATGTTATTAATTAACGTTTTCTGGTGAAGCTCAAAACTCAACGAAAAATAAAGCCAAATGAAATTAATTTTGTTCTATATTATATAAACAACAAAATAAAAAGTAAATCTGAGGAAAATTGTATCTGACTGCGATACACCATTTCAATCGAGATGGCTTTGTCACAAATACTACATGGAATTTAAAGAAAGCATATTACACCTTACCATTAAAAAATCTACAGCTGTATGTCGACGAAAGCACAACCAATAACATATATGTTGATGTAGTTAAAATGTACAAGGGATTAAAGATAAGAATTAAGATAGAAAACAAGTCTCTAAAGTAGTACAACAAACCACTGGATTTACGCAAGGCTGCTGTACAACATCTACTATGTTGAAATTTTATATGAGCTAATTCTTAAAGAATGGCTGAGAAAGAGTGAAGAAAAGTGCCTAGACGTAGATGGGTATTACCTGTCGAGTTTACTATTCACTGATGATCAAATTATATTGGCTGCAGATAACCATGGTATAGATTATTGATGAAGCAAGTGGTAGAAACATACAATAAATCCGGACTTATAATAAATGTTTTTAAAATAAAATAGGAAGTTAACATCAGTACATCATCATAGCTGCAAATACTATTGAGGCATGTCAAAAATATAAGTACCTGGGAGTTACATTAAGGTTTCTAGTAAACAAATAATAAGACAGAGTAAAACAGAAGCCAAGCAGGCAATGAATAAGCTGAATTTCATCCTTTGGTCAGATAAGATTTAGAAAAAGACAAAAAGGCAATATGAATCAACAATACAACGCGTTTGTTTGTATGGTGCAGAATCCCGGAAACTGGCAGATCACAAGCTGTGCAAGTTGATTTCCTGAGAAGAAGTTATAGGGTTTCAAGACGAAAGAAGATCCCAAATAAGGAAACTAGGAAGCGAATGGAAAGCCCCATGATTATCACCGAAGAAATGGGAAAACGGTGTCAGAAATGGTAACGGCATGTGTGATGAGTTTAGGGGATGAACGACGGACGAAAGAAGTACATCATACTAAACTCCAGGTAACAATGAGTTTAACAGAAGTAAAACCAAAATGACATGTTTCGGTAAAGAATGCAATAATTCTTTTGAAGACAATAAAGAATTGTTTTTAATTTATATTTGCCAACAGTGTACGAGCCAAGATGTTTTACTGAGCATTACTGTCCATTTGTCTTGGGTTCTATACATCCACGCCCTTGGGTCTAGCTGCGTCGAAATTCCAAACAAAAATGAAATAAATATCTCGAGGGCGACTTTGCCACTACAACCAATTACATTTCGTCTATTCCAAAAAGAAATAAACCCCACTTCTGGCACTTTCTCTGGCTAACCTGCGTACCCACTAATTACGCAATAATGTACAACACTTCATCCCTCAGCAAGCATTAATTATTTTTTTGGTTTAAGGAAAGATTTTTCAGTTAACTCAAAACAGAATTAAGGAAAAAAGTGTAAGTAATACTCTTACTACCTTTAAACATTACCAGATCAACTATAAGCGAGAACGGAGACTAATAGTGGTGTTCAGACCGTTACAGTATTATCAATAAGAAGCAACACGACACCCTAGTGATTTTTGGTATTCACCGGCATCAGGCGCGGATCTCCTGTATATTTGCTGATCTATAAATCGACCGTTGCTGGCGGTGCGCTCTCCAGCAGTGTCCGCGTTACACGCACTGAATGTCCGAACACATTAAAGGTGGTGCTATGAATCTTCTTCCAGGCACTTAATTGTGATTTGGAGAGTAATCATGTAGATGTGGATGTAGATCCCTTAAACTAGTGGGAAGAGGGGTGTCTTTTAATACGTTTTGCATAGATACCAAGCGTGACTGGACATGTGTTAATGTTACGGTAGGTCACTTAGACTTGGGAAACTTAAATTTTTGCAAATGGGAGACAATTGTAGGTTAAAGGTAATATGGCATAATCATATCAGATTCAGTCGTGAGTGACTTCTCTGAGCTGTTACGAAATAAATACTGTTCTATGAAGATCTGTTTTGATTTTTCAAGATTTATATTTCATATAATTACAAAAAACTTACAGGAGGGAGATGAGATGGGAGATATTAAACTGTGAGAAGAATCTGGCAGACACCTCAACAGATGTAAGCGGAAACAAGGCCCCTGCAATAAAAAGACAAAGCCTAGCGGAAACCAATGAGTCCTCGATTCTTTAAAGAACGGAGCTCCGATGTGTAAATCAGCTTCATAAATCTGATCACTTTACAAATGAGTTTTTGTGTTCAGCGTTTGATGTTAAGCGTCCAAGGGAGAAAAACTTTACAAAAAGATTGAAACTAAGTTTAAAGTTTGTTGTGAGTCGCCAAGTGTTATGATTATCAAACACTGAATGAGTATAAAACTTCCTGGCCAGATTAAAACTGTGTGCCGGACCGAGACTCGAGCTCGCGACCTTTGCCTTTCACGGGCAAATGCTCTACCACTGGATGAGTGGGCAAATGCTCTACCACTGAATGAGTATAGTTCGGATAATTTGCGGGCCGCGAGTTACGCCGCCTCGAGACATACATAGTTTTACTTATCTTAGTATGTTAAGTCTTCCATATAACATTGTGCGTCTTAGTGAGTATATTACGATTTTTAAATTTTTAAATTCAGACAATAATTATATGAAATATTGAAAATCCTTCTAGAAACTATCAGATAGGCAACCTGGGAGATGTCCGATAGGCAACCTGCAATTAGAACTGTGCGCCATAAACTATGAACCGAGTTAGCCGTTTATAATATAACATAGATCGTCCTTAATATAATTGAGGAAAGGAGAAAATATAAAATTATAGAAAATGAAGCAGGTAACCGCAAATAAAGAGATCTAAAAAATCTGATTGACCCGAAACGTGAAATATCTAAACAAGAATGGTTAAGAGGAAACATGCTAAGCTGTAAGAACATGTACGACTAGATAAAATAGTTTTCGCCTATACTAAAACCAAAAACAGCTTTGGAGAAAAGAGCAGCAGAGATGTGGATATCAAGAGCCTATAAATTATCTTTTGGATGGGTTTCGGTTTGAGAAAACATAATTTATTCTTCTTTTTTACTCAGACATGTTTCGCTGAAGTTACAGCATCATCAGTGGCTCTTCTTTTACTTTCTTTTTAATATGAGGATACTTTTTCTTAACCATTTGTACATATGAAATTTCAGTTTTTGAGAAAATTTTCACGAATTTGAAAATGGACAAAAACTCTTTATACGCACCTTGTCATTATATATTGTGTTTTTTTTTTTTTTGCTTTTGTATTTTGCGCCAGAGCAGTTTTTCTTTCTCAGTCTATCATTTGCAATCACAGAAAAGTTTATGTAGAAAAATTATTTACATCTACAATTTACGGTGGGCACGTTAGACTGTCGTGGTTAACAGTATTTTATTTTACGTGGAAGTTTGTGTGTGTGTGTGTGTGTGTGTGTGAGTGTGAAAGGGCGGGGGGGGGGGGGGGTGTAAGTATATGAGAGTGTGTGACAGTGAATGTGTGGAGATTTCTTATTTAATTTGTGTGTATGTTTTTATAGGTTTGCGTCGTCTGACAGTACTTTGAGGGCTGATAATAGAGTTCCATTGCAGAGAGCTGTTTATTCGTTTATTATTTTTTTTTCATCTGATAAGGCTTTCAGTATTTGGTAGCTTTCCTCAGTTATTAATTTCTGAAGGGGACTGTTGCAGAATTTGAGAATTTTTAGGTAGGTGTTGACGTCTGTTGGTCTGTGGTCCTTATCTATAACGTGTTCTGCGAATGTAGAATGTTACTTCTTAGTGCTCTACCGTGTTTCTCTTCAGCCTCAAAGTACTATCACACACACACACACACACACACACACACACACATACACATACACAGAGTCAGATCTATCTCTCAAGCCTAAGACCAAAACGAGATTGAAAACCCCTGTCCAGAACACATTCAACTGTTCGCCATCTTGTTTTTCTGTCTTGCACACAGTGACACAGTGAAAGTTTAAAAGTTTCACACTGAAGATAATGGGGAAACTGGAAAAAGTAAATCACACACACACACACACACACACACACACACACACACAATTTTCCACACAGAACAAAATAATGTTGACCACAACAGTCTGACATTCCCAGTCGCAAATTTTCGTTGTAAATGATTTTTCTATGTAATGTGATCTACAGCTGCAGAGAAAAGAGTGTGAACATACACAAACTATAACGCAAAATACCGAAAGCCACAAAAAAAGCCTATGTTAGCAAGGTACATACAATAAAAAATTTTCTCTATTTTCAAATTTGCGAACACTTTCATTAAAAACTGAAATATCACAGGTACACAGAGTAAAGAACGATTTTTCTGTTATTTAAAAGAAAGAAAATTAAAATAGCCATTGATGATGCCGTAACTTCAGCGAAGCATTTACAGATAGAAAAGAAGACAAAACTATGTTTTTTCATGCAGAAACTACACAAAATCAGATTTATTTACAAGCAAAGACGGTCAGAAGAGTAAGCTTCAATCTGAAGATGAATATTTCAAGTGATCAAATGGCAACCAGTACCAAGTAGAGAAGGGAAAAACGGAAGTGGTATACAAGGTAAATGAAGACAATATTATAGAAAGGTGAGAGGAATTACGAGGGTGTACTGAGAAGTAATACCTCCGAATTTTTTATGTGGTTAAAGCATTTGTACGAAACAAAGTTTATTAACATTCTGCAGCCTTATTCTTCATGTTCACACACTTATTTCTCAGCACATTCATCCTGACTACGTGCACATTTCTGCCAAATGAAAGACTAATTTATAGACACGTTCACTATAGAATGTCTGAATTTGTTGACAGAGCCACCAGTGGTGGCCAGTGATCATGTGCTAATGTGCTACAGCACACTGTAAATGTCGCACTTAAATTGTGCCATTTCTTTTCGAATTCAAGCCGGAAATCGCATTAAAAGTAAGCCATTTTTCTTCATATGGATGCTGGTATGCAAATAAAACGGACTGAAACATGTTTTGTAGGGCCGTCTCCGTGATAACTAGAAACCACAGTCTCGAATGCTGAAATGATCGTCAGCCGCGGTATGACCAGCCCAGAGAAAGGACCCAGCTAGATTGTGCATGTTCTGATGAAATTTCATCCCTTCCTGCACTATGAGTGCTACGTTGCTCACAACAGCAGGTAATTTTTTTTTCTTTTAAAGTGCGTATGAAGTATTGTGCAAGCGTAGGAAATGAGAGATCTTTGAGCAGCAGTTCAATAACGGTGCCGTGGCCCAGTGGTCAAGTGGATTGACAAGCGGTTTGTCGGCTTGGATGTGATTCCTGCTGCTATCATCATATTTTCCCCATTTTATTTTATTAATCGAATTGTTAAATATAAATTATAAAATTTAAAAATATTTAAACAGTTCAACTTATATACGTAAATTTAATGTATTCAGTTTAGTTATGATTTCTACATTTGTATGTACAAGGCTGTAGATGGTGGTAAAAAAAGGGCGTATATGTGAAAATTTTGTAATAAAGTGTATGAAAAGAGTTGGATCTACGGGTATGATGTTTGCTATACACATTTTTTTTTTGCCTTCAATGTGAGCTATTCGGGAACAGTCATTTATGAGATACAAGGGGAGTGAAAGATCTAGGACATATTAATACATTAATAAAAAAACCATAGCGGAAATCATAAAAATATCAACAACATACTTGAACTTAGGACATTAGATAAAGCTAATACCGCAACAGTATTCAGTCGCGCCTGTCATGACGACATATTACATTAATATTTGTCCCATAGATCATGAATATGACATTTTGTAATGATGTGGAACGCTTCAATTTAATAGAACTTTCCATTACACTATTGTCATTTGCCAAATAGCATTAAAACTCTGACAGATAGCCAACTAACATTTAAAAACAAAGAAAGAATCTCTAAATCGCAACTACTTCTACTCAACAGATGAATTTTTAGATATGAAGTAGTAATATATATATGAATTTTTAGATATGAAGTAGTAATATAAATACTACTTAATATCTAAAAATTCATCTATTGAGTAGGAGTTGTGATTAGAAATTCTTTTAATTTTTTTTAAATGTTGGTTGGCTATCTGTCAGACTTTCAGTGCTATTTGGCAAATGACCAAAGATTTTTATGGCAGCATAATTCATCGATTTCTGAGCCAAAATCTGATTTAACCCAGAACAGTGAAGATCATCCTTTCTTCTAGTGCTGTAGCTCTGCACTTCGCTATTACTTGTGAAACATAATCTGTTTATATTTGTAATATTGCAACAAGATGGCGAAATTTTGTACGAGGTCGCCACTAGGCCGACAACCTCGCCTCTGCTTACACCGCTTCGTCGCTCTCAGAGTGTTCTTTCACTTTTGGAACCAGATGAAAATCGGATGGGGCCAGGTCAGGACTGTGTGGAGGATGGTCGATGACAGTGAACCAGGCGTCGGATTCTTGGAGATGTCGGAGCACTCGTATGAGGTTTGCTGTTGTGTTATTGAAAGAGAGGGTGCTTCGTGTGTGGACGAACTTTCGAATTAGAAACTCGATTCCAGCACACTGTGTCTCACACATCGACATAGTTACTTTGCACACCGCCATGTTACACGCAACAATGCGGATCCCTCTAGCGGCAGGGCGCTGAAAATATTTAACATGAAGATTAAAGATGTAAAATGTTAATAATGTTTGTTTTATCTATAGGGTTTTAAGAATTTTCATATAAAAAATTTGGAGGCATTACTTTTCAGCTTGGCCTCATAGATCACATTCGTCCGTAATTATTGAGATCCTTGAGAGGACCAGTCGTGTCCAAAATATTCCATTTGGCGTGTAAGGTATGATACCTAAATACGAGCAGATTTCAACAAGAATGTAATAATTCCAATTCCGGAGAACGCTGATGCCGACAGGTGTGAAACACTGCCGAATCGTCTGTTTACTGAGTCATGGTTGTAAAATGTTGACACGGATTATTTACAGAGAAATGGAAAACTGTTAGAAGCCAATCTCAGGAAAGGTCAGATAGGTTTCGGGGGAATTTGGAACACTCAAGGCAATACTGATCCTACGACTTACCTTAGAAGATAGACTGAATAAATACATGATATATATTAGCAGTTGCAAATATGGACAACCATCAGCTGTAGAATGAAATGACGACAATGAGAATTTGTGAAGGACCAAGACTAGAATCCGGATTTCCCGGATATCGCGAGCGGTCACCTTACCATTTGGCTATCCGAGCACGACCCACGATCACACTCGAACTTCCATATGTTGTCAACTTCATGTTTACAACCTGCGCTCGTACAGCCATAAAGTACATTCCCGTACAGGGGAAAACTTGTGAATTTCATCACTTTATTGAGATGAATTTGTCGACTCTGTGTCAAAACGTTGTTAGCAAAACCACTTTGTCTCAAATCCGAAGACCTCTCCCTGCTACTCTATCCTGTGCAAGCCTCTTCATCTTTAAATAACTACTGCAACCTATGTCCTTCTGAATCTGCATGCTGTATTCATCTCTTAGGCTCCTTCTACGATCCCCCCCACCCTCCAACTTCCTTTCAGTACTAAACTGATGGTCCCTAGATGTCTGAGAATGTGTCCCGTCAACCGATGCCTTCTTCTAGTCACATTGTGCCACAAATTTCTGTTCTCCCCAATTCTGTTCAGTACCTTCTCATTAGTTACATGGTCTATCCATCTAGTCTTCAGCATTCTTGTGTTGCACCATATTTCAAAAGCCTCTATTCTCTTCTTCTCCAAACTGTTTATTGTCCATGCTTCAGCATTGCCTTACATCAGCATTGCCTAATTTAATTCCACTACTTTCCATTATCCTTGCTTTGCATTTGTTTATGTTCATTTTAAAAACAACTCAGTGTTTATTTCTTCTTCCTGGACTTTAATTCCCACTCCAAAATTTTCTTTTGTTTCCTTTACTGCTTGCTCATTGTACAGATTGAATAACATCGGGGATAGGCTACAACCCATTCTCACTCCCTTTTCAACGACTGCTTTCCTTTCATGCTCCTCGGCTCTCATAACTGCCATCTGGTTTCTGTATAAGTTGTAAATAGCCTTTCGCCCCCTGTAGTTCACCCCTCCTACCTTCAGAATTTCGAAAAAAATGTTCCAGTCAACATTGTCAAAATCTTTCTCTAAGTCTACAAATGCTATAAACTCAGGTTTACCTTTTCTTAACCTATTTTCTAGCAGAAGTCGTAGGGTCAGTATGGCCACGCGTTTTCTTACATTTCTCCGGAATCCAAGCTGATCTTTCCCGAGGTCTGCTTCTACCAGTTTTTCCACTCTTCTGTAACGAATTCGTGTTAGCATTTAGCAACCACACTTTATTAAAGTGACAGTTCCGTAATATTCACACCTGTTAGCACCTGTTTTCTTTGAAATTGGAATTATTATATTCCTCTTGAAGACTGAGGGTATTTCCCCTGGCTTTCAAGTACATCTCCCTTGTATAGACCCTCTATGTACTCCTTCCATCCTTCAGCTTTCTCTTCTTTGCTTAGGACTGGTTCTCCCTGTGAGCTCTTGATATTCATACAGCTGCTTCTCTTTCCACCAAAAAACTTCTTTACTCTTCCTGTACGCGGTATCTGTGGTTTCAATAGTGATACATGCCTCTAAACCCTTACATTTGTTCTCTAGCCATTCCTGCTTAGCCATTTTCCACTTCTTGTCACTCTCGTTTTTTAGACTTTTCTATTCACTTTCGTTTGTCTCATCTAATGCACTTTTATATCTTGTCATTTCATCATTTAAGTTGAACATCTCCTGTGTATCCAAGTATATCTACCAGACCTTGTCCTATTGGCTATTTGATCCTGTGCTGCCATCACTACTTCATCTCTCAAATCTACCCAATTCGACTTCTACTGCATTCCTTTCCCTTGTTCTTGTCAATCGTTCCCGAAAGCTCCCTCTGAAACTCTCAACAACCTCTGGTTCTTTCAATTTATCCAGTTCCCCATCTCCTTTTTGCAATTTCTCCAGTTTTAATGTACAGTTCTTTACCAGTACATTGGGGGCAGAGTCCACGTCTGCACTTGGAAATGTCTTAAATTTAAAACCTGGTTCCGAAATCTCTGTTTTACCATTATACAATCAATCTGAAACTCTCCAGTGTCTCTAGGTCTCTTCTACGTACACAACCATCATTCATAATTTTTAAACCAATTGTTTGCGATGATTAAACTATGCTCTGTACAAAATTCTACCAGGCGGCGTCCTTTTTCGATTCTTTCGTCCTTCAATATTCTTCTAGTACTTTCTCTTCTCTCTTCTTCTCCCATCACTATCAAATTTTCTTCTCCCTTTCCGACATGTCCGAAAGAACAGATACCATTGGTGACCATGCAGCTAGTTAGAATGAGACTACAATGAAATGAACACCCTTAGCTGCTTATAGATGTTGACATACGTCAACGGGGACAGATGAAAATGTGTGCCCCGACAGCTAAGGGTGTTCATTTCATTGTAATCTCATTCTAACTAGCTGCATGGTCACCGATGGTATCTGTTCTTTCGGACCTGTCCGAAAGAACAGATATCATCTTAGTGTATATATATATTTATACTGCAGTATATATATACTGCTTTCAGTGATTATATAAAGTACAATCACCCACAATGCGACAATCTTCCAAAGAAGAAGGACCACTAGCCTTCACCCATAAGTGAATACTACAATCGGAATTTATCTTACAACGTCTACAAGACAAAGACAAACTCCCGTGCGGTAAAAGGTAGGAACCCTCACTAGCAATAATAATCTCAGAAACAGGTATAGTACGGTAAGCCAAGATTTCACGAGTTTCAAAGGATTCCAAACCGGCTCTCCCTGCATTGTTACAAGCAACGAAAGCAACTGTTATCCATCCGTTACCCAAACCGGAAGAAGAAGAAACTTTCATTAAGAAAAATTTAACTTCGCACCACAAAATAAAGTAGGACCTTGATTCGGACTTAGAAATTTTCACCGTTCAGTATTTTTACTTAACCTGTGTTGCTGAAAAATTCACTTCCGGTACGTGTTATTCTTATGGAGATTACGGCGCTGATACGCAATAATTACAGAAAACTAACTTCCGGTTTTTAATGAGCGTTGATAGGGACTTCCGCTTTATGACGGTTCAACGCAACACGGGGCCTAGTATTACTAGGCCCGTGTTGTTGGAAAATAGTACTGTTTCTTATTATTAGGGTAAGTGTTTATAGCCTCAATAGAATAAAAACCTCAAAGTCCTGCTCAGACACACATATATATAAGGCTCACCGGCCTCTTGACCATCTTCTTCTTCTGTGCGAATGCACAAACTGTGCCGGAACTCTTACGGGAATCGGCAACGCGCCGCGATTAATGGGTATAATGGGCGGGGGCACTACGACTGTAGTTCGGGACAATACGTTGAGAATGTGGGTTTCGCGGGAGGCGTGCCAGAGATCAATCCCTGCAGTCGCCCTATCCTCTGCGTCCTCGGCGGCTCAGATGGATAGAGCGTCTGCCATGTAAGGAGGAGTACCCTGGTTCGAGTCCCGGTCGGGGCACACATTTTCATCTGTCCCCGTTGACGTATGTCAACGCCTATAAGCAGCTATGGGTGTTCATTTCATTGTAATCTCATCTGAATAATTTCCTGTATCTCACCATACATTTCCTCAATAACTTCTTCATCAGCGGAGCTAGTTGACAATGAACTTGTACTACTGTGGTGGGTATGGGTTTCGTGTCTATGTTGGCTACGATAATGCGTTCACTATGGTGATCATAGTAGCGTATCCGCATTCCCAGCTATTTGCTCGTTATTAAACCTAGTCCTGCATTACCCCTATTTGATTCAGTATTTATAACACTACATTCACCTGACCGGAAGTCCTGCTCTTCCCGACGCCAAACTTCACTAATTCTTACCACACCTAACTTTAACCTATCCATTTTCCCTTTTGAAGTTTCTAACATGCCTCCCCGATTAAAGGTATCTAAATTCCACGTTCCAGTCCGTAGAACACCAGTTGTGTTTCTCCTGATGACGACATCCTCCTGGGTAGTCCCCGTCCGCAGAGGACAGTTTTACCTAAGAGGATGCCAACATCATTCGCCCCCTCTGGAAAAATTACGGCTGCAGTTGTCCTTTGCTTTCAGCCGTTTGCAGTACCAGCATGTGGCTGAAGAGATGGCAGTCACCTGGAGTCAGGCCTGGGCTGAAGGGTGGGTACTGAAAACGAAACTACAGGCAAGCGCACATACATTGAGTTTTGTGGTTATAAAAGAGGAATTTCGGAAACAGACGTGCACAGAATTGTCACACCCTAATAATTTAGCCGTAATCTCATGCAAAACACTCCAAAAAATCTGCAGAAAACAGTCCGACAGTTGAGCCACCGTGAAACGCCGCGCCAGTTTCCAAGAGTTTATTCGTTTCTGGAAATTGACTGCAGAAAGATAGCCACTTCTGTAATCCATTTTTTAAAGACATAACTGAGGCTCAACACCTTGACGCATCACATTTGGTCCGTATGCAGCACAAATTTCGCGGCGAATGTTAACACCTTTGAGAGTTTTTGCCACTAAAACCCGAATTACAAAATAAATGGCTCTGAGCACTATGGGACTTAACTGCAGTGGTCCTCAGTCCCCTAGAACTTAGAACTACTTAAACCTAACTAACCTAAGGACATCACACATATCCATGCCCGAGGCAGGATTCGAACATGCGACCGTAGCGGTCGCGCTGTTCCGGACTGTAGCGCCTAGAACCGCTCGGCCACTCCGGCCGGCTCCCAAATTACAATATGTGTCCAATCATTGGAGGGGTTTTCAAACGCAACGCTCATTTTGAGCGACTACTGTAGGCGAATGAGAGAAAAGTGGCTTTCTCGCTATCGCAGATCTTGTAAAAGTGCCACCTGTGTTCTTGGTGGGATTCCGCCTGTAGATTCACATGGCTTGGCTAGATTCTGTGAAAAGTGGAAACCCGTCAGAAAACTTCCCGTGCAGCCCACGATACCAAAGCACCAGATTCTCACTCTACTCAGTCTGATTTGACATGATCAAAGCTACGTATAAACTATGGAACAGGAGCCTTATAAATACTAAGCAAAAGGAGGTGGCAGTCGTATTTACACGAATAAAGCGGATATGTTGCGGTCCTCGAAAATAGAGTATCTGACACTCACGGATTCATTAATATTAATTGAACTGGAAACGTGCAACACTTCTTAAATTAACAAAGAAGAATATAAGAATGTATCTGGAAGACATCACTCCGGTAATTGGATTAAAAGGCAGTCGAGCGTTTTTACGATACATGAGTGGTAGCACGATTAATCTCGAGGCACTACTGCGATCGTGTTTCGCACTACCTTCGGTTAATTAACCAACTAAGGCATCTCGACTCATGCGCAACAAAACAATCTAAACTATTGTTTGTTGTAGTTTTTGCTTTCCGTTTGTTTCTGCGGCTACACCACTCACAAGAGAAACTCCCCACCGCACCCCTCTCAGATTTAATGATAAGAGGTCCCAGTGGAAAGTCCTTCAAAAACTGAACAGAGATCAAGCATGAAAGTAGGAAGATGGTGTACTGAACTATGAAAAAAAAGTAAAATAGAAACACTGAACGGTCCAAGCTTATCGAGTGCAATATTGAGTATAGAAGAACACCGGCCGGCACGGTAGCTCAGCGTGTTCGGTCAGAGGGTTAGCTGCCCTCTGTAATATAAAAACTGAGTTAATAAATCAACTATGAACTTGAGCAAGTGTCATACGACATCCACCCCGAACAAATACAGCGATCAGTTACGAACAAAATGAGATTAACAGAACAAAAGTGGTCACGTTGTTTGACGGCGAAGCGTGCGAGCTGGGTTCAAAGCAACCTTTAGCCATTTTTTTTACGCTGTTCGCTGTATTCAAATTTGTGTCTGTGACGTGGTGTAACGCCCGTTTGCAACAGCGAAGAGTAACGAAGGGACTATAATGAAAGTAGATTCTGCACAGTTGCTCTAATTAGCAGCTGAAAGGAAGTGACTTTCGAATGGGAACAGCAAACATTTTTTGACAAAGCGACAAGTCAACCGAATCCTCCACGGCAAACACACCTGGTGTGTCATACACGGCGCTAGTGACAGAGCGTGTGTCATATGACAGGAATCACTTATCGACACACCTAATTTGTAAGCCTGGTGAGTGTGTGAGATAATGCCTCCTTGCCCGATTTAGGTGTTCGTATGAATGTGAATGTGATCACTCCCAAGGAAATCATGAAAACATAATAGTCTGCCACATAAGCTGTAACAAATGAACGCAAAAGTTTCAAAATCACACAGTTTCTCTGTGCTCTGTCAATACGTATGTTTTCAATGTCTCTGAAGTTGCGTTCCGTTTTGGATGTTTTGGACTCTTGAATTCCTTTACTGTAACGTAGTTCACATCCGTTTATTTGTTATTTTAATTTCTGTGAGACGTCTGTGTGGTACCTCGCCTGCTCTTACTATTCATCGCATTTACTTGGGACAGTAATGTATTCTTATCATGTCACTCATGTTCTATAACCAATGTGTAGTATGACAACTGCCACGACTTCAGAAGAGAACAAACATTTCAATGACCGGACGGACAGTTGATAATATTATGAAAAAAAAATTAAAACAAAAAACCCGGCTCACCCGCTTGTTAGACCAGTACCGTACCACTACACCACGATGGATGTTGTTTTTTTCTTTTTTCCTCACGCTACCCTAAATGTTGCACTTGTTAGCTTGGACCGTTCATTGTTCCTATTGTGCGTTTTCTCATAGTTCAGTATATCTTCTTCCCGTTTTTATGCTTGATCTGTGTACAGTTTTTCACGAGCTATCCGCTGGGCCATCTTATCACAAAATCTGTGGGGGGTGCGATGGGGAGGTTTCCATGTCAGTAAAAATTTTCTGGCGACATGGCACCCAAGCCTGTGTGTCATGGCTGCAAACATACCGATCGCTGAAGCAACTGTTGTCCCAAAAGTCCAGCCGAAACGTGAGGAAGGATGTGCTCCTTGGGTCCTGTTTAAAGACTCGTGTCCAGGTTCACTAGAATACACTCTTTGAAATTCTGAAGGTGGTTGATGTAGTGTTCAGTGCGAAGACTGATTTGACGAAACTCTCCACCTGTTTATTCTAGTCATGTCTTGGTCTCCTTCTTCAATTTTTCACCCCCATCCCTTCCACACTTCGCTCAGTTACTAAAATGACGACTCTCAATGCCTCAAAATGTGCCCCTCAAACGATACTTCTTTCAATCAAATTGTGCTGTAAATTATTTTTTTCCCAGTTCGATCCAATCCTCCTCTTCAGTTACTCAATCCACCCATCTAATATTAAGGATTGTTTTGCACCATCATTTTTCTAGAGCTTATATTCTCTCCTTGCCTGAACTGCTTATCGTCCGCGTTTCACCTCCGTACCAGGTTGCTCTCCAGACAAATACTTACCTATATCCACAGAAGAGACTTCCTAACACTTAAATTTTTATTCGATGCTAGCCGCGGCTGTGCTCGCATAACAGTATTTTTGCTATGGTTACTGACGGTTAGTAAGTAAGCTGTTGCACGTGCAATAATGGCAGTTACAGTCACGTGTCTGCCTGTTCGGTTAAGTGTTTCCCCGGCAACTGCCCCAACGCAATACAACGCGGCAAGCGCAGTGTCGCTGGGGCCTGCTGTGTGCGAAGGGGCATGGGCAGGAGCGGGCATCTATGCGGCATGCTATTAAAGTAACTATACATTATACAACGTCTACATTGTGCAAGAAATTTAATAATTTTTAACGTGGTTTATATTCGCTGAATTAAAAAAAATGTTTTCCACTCTCTACATTACCCTCCTAGGAGCCGATGTTCTTTTTTCCCCTCTTACGTTCTTCCTCGGCGTTCAAGCTATATCTGTGCCAAATATCATCGAAATCGGTTATGCGATTTATTCGTGAAAGAGAAACAGACAGAGTTATTTTGATATTCATAATATTAGTATGGATTAGCAAATGTCTCTTTTCTGAAAATGCTTTCCAAGCTATAGCCAATCCGCATTTTATTTCCTCTACACTTTGGTCATTATTACTTATTTTACTGTCAAATTAACGATACTCATCTACTAGTTGTAGTGTCTCATTTTTTAAATTACACTTCATCACCTGTGGTATACTTTTGTTTATGTTGACCTTATCTTATTACCTTTTTTCAAGATACTATCTATTTCGTTCAACTGATTTTCAAAGTCGTTTGCTGCCCCTGAAAGAACTGCAATGTCATCGCCAAACCTCAAAAATTTTTATTTCTTCTCCCTGAACCTTAATTCCCTTTCCAAATTTCTCTTTCGTTTCCTTCACAGCTTACACAATGTACAGCCTTAATACCATCGGGAATATGCTTCAATCTTCTCCATTTCATGTACCTTGACTCTTTCAACTGCAGTCTGGTTACTGTACAAGTTGTAAATAACTTTCCGGTCCCTGTATTTTATTTATGCCACCTTACAAAATTTCAAAAAGTGTAATCCAGTCGACATTGTCAAAATTTTCTTTAAATATACTAACACTATAAACATAGGTTTAACTTTTCTTCAGTATATTTTCTAAGGTAAGTCGTAGGGTCAATATTGCCTTGTATGTTCCTGAATTTCCCCGAAACCCAAACTGATCTTTCCTGAGATCGATTTCCACTACATTTTCCAAGTTCAAATGGATCTAATGGCTCCGAACACTATGGGACTTAACATCTGAGTTCATCAGTCCCCTAGAACTTAGAACTACTTAAACCTAACCAACCTAAGGACATCACACACATCCACACCCGAGGCAGGATTCGGACCTGCGACCGTAGCCGTCGCGCGGTAGACTGAAGCGCCTAGAACCGCTCGGCCACATCGGGCGGCCCACATTTTCCATTTCTCTATAAATAATTCGCGTCAATATTTTGCAACGATGATTCTATAAACTGATGTTCTAGCAGTGTTTCACAACTGTCAGCACTTGCGTTTTTTTGAACTTGAGTTATTACATTTTTCTTGAAGTCGATGATATTTCGACTGTCTCATATCTCTCTCGCCATTTGGAATAGTTATGTTGTGACTGGCCCTCTCAGTGATCTGAATTTTTCTGGGAAAATGTCGTCTACTTCCTCTTCCCGTTTTATAATATTGTGTTCAAGTTCATTTCCCTTTAACAGCCCTTCTGTATGTTCCTTCCAGTTTTTAGCTTTCTCTTCATCCCTTGGTAGTGACTTGTCGTATCAGCTCTTGATATTCATATCGCTGTTTCTCTTTTCTCCAAAGCTCTCTTTGATTTCCGTACAGCAAAAACTTTCTTCCCGCTAGTAGCATTTGTTTTGTAACCATTTTGTATCAGCCATTTTACATTTTCTGTTAATCTATCTTTTTTAGATTCTGCACTTCCTTTTGACTACTTCATTTTCTGAGTTATTTGATTTTCTCCTTTCCTCAGTTAAATTCAATATCTCCAAGAATTTTTACTAGGCCTTGTCTTTTACCTACTTGCTCCTCTCGTGTTTCATCTCTCAAATATATCCATTCGTCTTCTGTTGTATTTCCTTTCTTTGTTTCCGTTGGCTCCATCTGAAACTCTTAACATCCTCTGGTTCCTTCAGTTTATTCAGGTCCACTCTCCTTAACTTTCTACCTTTTTGCATTTTCTCAGTTTTGTACTGCAATTGATAATAAATTAGGGTCAGAGTCCACATCTGTCCCTAGAAGTCTCCAACAGTTTAAAATCTCATGTCAAAATTTAATGTCTTACCATTGTACAAGCACTTTGAAGTCTTCCAATGACTCCAGGACTCTTCCACGCACTGATCCTTTTCACGTAATTCTTAAACTAAGTGTTAGACATGATGAATTAATGCTCGGTGTAAAATTCTACCAGGTAGCTTCATCTTTCATTCCTCCCCCCCCCCCCCCCCCTCCCCTCCCCCTCTCAGTCAGTGTTCTCCTAATATATATTCTTGTCTTCAGTTTCTACTAACGTAGTAAACTTCCTCATCGGAATTAAATTTTCGTCTCCCTTAATTGTCTGAATGGCAACGGTCTTGCCGCAGTGGCTACACCGGTTCCCCTGAGGTCCCCAAAGTTAAGCGTTGTCGGGCGTGGTTGGCGCTTGGATGGGTGACCATCCAGGCCGCCATGCGCTGTTGAAATTTTTCGAGGTTCACTCAGCCTCGTTATGCCAATTGAGGAGCTACTCGACCGAACAGTAGCGGCTTCGGTCAAGAATACCATCATAACGACCGAGAGAGCGGTGTGATGACCCCACGCCCCTCCTATCCGCATCCTCCACTGAGGATGACACGGCGGTCCGATGGTCCCGGCAGGCCATTTGTGGCCAGCCGACGGAGTGATTTTTTTTAATTGTCT
Organism: Schistocerca americana; assembly: GCF_021461395.2. Taxonomy (NCBI): domain Eukaryota; kingdom Metazoa; phylum Arthropoda; class Insecta; order Orthoptera; family Acrididae; genus Schistocerca; species Schistocerca americana. The sequence continues at coordinate 405,584,322 of NC_060121.1, read as the reverse complement.
AAATATTTTTTTCATCTCATCATACATTTCTTCAGTCTCTTTATCATCTGCAGGACTAGCAGGCATATGAACTTGGGCTATTGTGGTGGATGTTGGTTGCCACCTTACTTCTAGTTCCCACTACATCTAACTTCTAACCCACCCATTTCCGTCTTTATATTCTCTAACCTACCAACGAGATTAAGGGATCTGACATTCCACACTTCGACCCGTGCAATACCAGTTTTGTTTTTCCTCATGACGACATCCTCTGGAGATATTCTCACGTGGAAATCCGAACAGTGGACTGTTTTATCTCCGAAATATTTTAGACAAGGAATACGTTAGAGATGTATGCCCTGGAGAAAAAAATGGCTAATTTTAGAAGGCCAGATCAATCAAGCATCGCCGGCCGGCGTGGCCGAGCGGTTCTAGGCGCTACAGTCTGGAACCGCGCGACCGCTACGGTCGCAGGTTCGAATCCTGCCTCGGGCATGGATGTGTGTGATGTCCTTAGGTTAGTTAGGTTTAAGTATTTCTCAGTTCTAGGGGACTGATGAGCACAGATGTTAAGTCCCATAGTGCTCAGAGCCATTTGAACCACTTTTTTTTTTTGTACTGTATTGTAACGTCAACATTATAAAGTTCAGATAAGAAGAGAATTGAAGCGTTCGAAATGTGGTGCTACAGAAGAATTTTGAGGATGGGGTAGATCGAATAACGGATGAGGAGGCACTGAATTGAAGTGGGGAGAACAGCAAAACTTCACTAATTGAAGGCATCCATTGATAAGGCACATCCTGAGACATCACGGAATAGTGAATATGGTAATGTAGAGAACTTTGGGGGATTGAAGAGGTAGACCATGGTTTAAGCATAGTGAACAGGTTCAGTCTGATGCCTGTTGCAGTAGTTATGCATAGATGGAGAGATTTACATGGTTTGGGCTTCAGCAAATCGGAGCTCGGACTAACAACCAAGGTAACAGAAACACAGAGAAAAACAGTTAAATCATCATTTACAACTGCCTGCAGAACGATTCTAATGCTGCCAACAGACATTTCGCGTAAGGACCACGAATATAAGATGTGAGATATTAAGGCTCATACGGAGCAAGTAGACGGTAAGTCTTTCCTTGCTCCTTTTGCGAGTGGAACAGGAAAGGAAATGACTAGTATTTGTACAGGGTACCTTCCGCCACGCACCGCACAGTGGCTTGTGGAATATACAAGGTGAGTCACCTAACATTACCGCTGGATATATTTCGTAAACCACATCAAATACTGACGAATCGATTCCACAGACCGAACGTGAGGAGAGGGGCTAGTGTAACTGGTTAATACAAACCATAAAAAAATGCACGGAAGTATGTTTTTTAACACAAACCTACGTTTTTTTAAATGGTACCCCGTTAGTTTTGTTAGCACATCTGAACATATTAACAAATACGTAAAAGGTGCCGTTTGTTGCATTGTAAAATGTTAATTACATCCGGAGATATTGTAACCTAAAGTTGACGCTTGAGTACCACTCCTCCGCTGTTCGATAGTGTGTATCGGAGAGCACCGAATTACGTAGGGATCCAAAGGGAACGGTGATGGACCTTAGGTACAGAAGAGACTGGAACAGCACATTACGTCCACATGCTAACACCTTTTTATTGGTCTTTTTCACTGACGCACATGTAAATTACCATGAGGGGTGAGGTACACGTACACACGTGGTTTCCATTTTCAATTTCGGAGTGGAATAGAGTGTGTCCCGACATATCAGTCCAATAGATGTTCAGTGTGGTGGCCATCTTTTGCTGCACAAAACTGCAATCTCTGGCGTAATGAATGTCGTACACGCCGCAGTACATCTGGTGTAATGTCGCCGCAGGCTTCCACAATACGTTGTTTCATATCCTCTGGGGTTGCAGGCACATCACGGTACACATTCTCCTTTAACGTACCCCACAGAAAGAAGTTCAGAGGTGTAAGATCAGGAGAACAGGCTGGCCAATTTGTGCGTCCTCCACGTCCTATGAAACGCCCGTCGAACATCCTGTCAAGGGTCAGCCTAGTGTTAATTGCGGAATGTGCAGGTGCACCATCATGCTGATACCACATACGTCGACGCGTTTCCAGTGGGACATTTTCGAGCAACGTTGGCATATCATTCTGTAGAAACGCGATGTATGTTGCAGCTGTTTGGGTCCCTGCAATGAAGTGAGGACCAATGAGGTGGTCGCCAATGATTCCGCACCATACATTTACAGTCCACGGTCGCTGTCGCTCTACCTATCTGAGCCAGGGAGGATTGTCGACGGACCAGTAATGCATGTTCCGTAGATTCACTGCCCCGTGGTTTGTGAAACCCGCTTCATCGGTAAACAGGTAGAACTGCAACGCATTCTCTGTTAATGCCCATTGACAGAATTGCACTCGATGATTAAAGTCATCCCCATGTAATTGCTGATGTAGCGACACATGAAACGGGTGAAAGCGGTGACGATGCAGTATGCGCATGACACTACTTTGACTCAGTCCACCGGCTCTCGCAATGTCCCGTGTACTCATGTGTGGGTTCATGGCAACAGCAGCTAACATACCAACTGCACCCGCTTCTCCTGTGACGGGCCTGTTACGGACCCGTTTGCGTGCTACGACCATACCTGTTGCATACAGTTGGCGGTAGATGTTTTGCAATGTGCGGCACGTTGGATGCTCTCTGTCCGGGTACCGTTCTGTATACACCCTGCAGGCTTCCGCTGCATTTCGTCGACACTCGCCATAGATGAGTATCATGTCCGCCTTTTCAGAGTTCGAATACACCATGGTCACAGTTCCTACAACACTACACTATCACAGACGTCTGGTAACACGGCGTACAACAGTTGGTCTGCGTGCGGAGACGAATGCAGAATAACAATATCAGCAAGCGCTACATGCGGACACTGCGACAGCTAGACCAAACCACAACAGTGCACTACAGCCACACTCGTAAACACGGTCGTCATCGTAAACATGTCCCTGCAGATGCTGCTCGCCGACCATGGCCCGTGTTTGTTACAAAACGCAACTGAACGTCGGAGGTTTCAAGCGTCAACTTTAGGTTACAATATCTACGGATGTAATTAACATTTTACAATGCAACAAACGGCACTGATTACGTATTTGTTTATATGTTCAGATGTGCTAACAAAACTAACGTGGTTCCATTTAAAAAAACGTAGGTTTGTGTTAAAAAACATACTTCCGTGCATTTTTATATTGTTTGTATTAAACAATTACACTAGCCCCTCTCCTCACGTTCTGTCTGTGGAATCGGTTCGTCAGTATTTGATGTGGTTTACGAAATATATCCAGCGGCAACGTTAGGTGACTCACCCTCTATATGTAGAATACCAGCTGAATCCCAAAAATTAGTTAAATATACTTCTGTATCCAAGAAACACTATAATGTTATTGTCACCTCTCGGTCGCCTCGAAAACACAGATTAAATTCATTTTCAAATTTTTGCAGTTTATAACTGAAATAATGTTTAACTTTGATCACTTTCTTTGCTTAATTCCAAGTGTTTCCCAAATATTAATACACTTTGACGGTATGACATAATACTAAACGCACTGATCTACTGCGTGAGTCTATGTAGTGATTCGGTACCCCTCCCACTACTTCACACCTTCAGTTACTGCAGGTGGAAGGCGAAAGCGGAGGCAATTTTCTCGAAACCGTTCATATTTAGTGAGTGTGTAGCATAACATGCTGCATGTGTTCTGTGCCAACCACAATACTAGTACTAAGCCTAAGCAGTCTTTTTCAAACTACAGTGCTAATATGGTGCATTAATAATGTTTGGAGAGTAGCACGTTGTAAAAAGTTACATTGTGCCTAACTCGTGCAGGAGACGATTTCAGGCCATGACATTTTAGTGCACAAATATAGACGCAAATGAAAACGTTTATTCTTCGCTTCAATCTCTATTACAGAATAATTCGTCAGCGCACTGAACATGAGCTGAGAATGTGGCAATATTAAGTTCACGATAGAAATAAACCATACCTGTGACTGGACAATTGTGAGATTCGATTGAATTACAACTTAGCCAGAACTGTGTCTACGATTATAATGAACGGTGTTGTTGGCGTGGCGCCATCATGTTAACAATTCCTTAACAATGCATTACGTGCTTTGCTAAGCTCCTATTTTTCAGTAATATTTATTATCCATAAACAATTTTTTAACCAGGTAAAGCATGACAACAGAGTCCACTGTTGTGTTAAACTGGGTAGCAAAAAATATTTTACACAGTTTTTCTCTCTAAATTAAGCATTTGGATTTTCTTGCAATTGGCTGGCCACCTATCCTTCTTTCACTTTTTTCAAATTTGTCTCTCTGATTATTAGACTACACTCTAAGACAAAATAAACAAATAAATATATGAATAAGTACCACGAAGGAATTATCCGAATGCGACGAAATTTGGTAGACGTTTCGTACATATACAGACAAACAAATGATTAAAATGTCAGAAAAATTGGATGATTTATTCAAGAGAAAGAGCTTCACAAATTGAGCAAGTCAATTACACGTTTATCCACCTCTGCCATTCGCGGGCGAGTGCTCTACCATCTGAGCTACCCAAGCACGACTCACGCCCCGTCCTCACAACTTTACTTCTGCCAGTACCTCGCCTCTTAACTTCCAAACTTTCAATTTGATATATATATATATATATATATATATATATATATATATATATATATATATATATATATATATATCAAATGACATCCCAGAGCGTCACTCCTGGTTGTCGGTCCGTATGGCGAGCGACAGTCAGATTGGTATCTCACTGCTTCCCGGAGCATTTCCAGAAACGTCTTCGCTCGTCATCGCAGTTCAGTTCGAAGCGGGACTCGTTACTGAAGGTGATTCTACTCCAGTCAATGACATTCCACGTCGAATGTTCCCGGCGCTACTCTAAACGGGCTTACTGTTGTACAGAGATCAATGGCAGTCGGTGCAAGGGGCACCATGAGCTCAGCTCCCTTTCTATGAGCCGCCTATTAATGATCCTATTGTCACGGAAGCGCAAATTGCATCTCGGATCGATGATAATAATGAATCCGGGGATCTGAGTGCTTCTCTCACTATTGCCCAGTCCTCGCGTTCTGTCGTCTCTCTAGGTCGACTGCTGCCTTCTTGACGCTCAGTTCCTCCACGGTTCACCGATTTGTGACATCCTATTCAAATGTCCAGTGGTTCACCGATTACTCCAGCCGCATTCTTGGGGTCCAAGTAAATGTCCTCCCTCAAATGGTGACATCTACGGAAATTATGAAACTTACTCGCAGATTAAAACTGTGTGCCGGACCGAGACTCGAACTCGGGACCTTTGCCTTTCGCGGCCAAGTGTTCTACCATCTGAGCTACCCAAGCACGACTCACGCACCGTCCTCACAGCTTTACTTCTGCCAGTAACTCGTCTCCTACCTTCCAAACTTTACAGTGCACACTCCGCTGCAGAGTTAAAATCTCATTCTGGATCTACGAAAATTGTTCACGCTCCTGTCTGCGAGGCATAGTTACGCCCAGCTGAGTACATGGAATGAAATTAGCAAAAACTTTATATGCCTTGGTATCGACACGTCCCCTGTTTACTATCCTTGCCAACTGCGCGATCAGATTGCGCTGCAGCTTCACACATTCATCGATCGGCCGCCGATGTCAACAATTTTGCATTTTCCGTCGATACCTGCTCGAATGTCAACTCATGAGCAATTTGCATAACTCCTACGTGGTTCGTTGTTTTTTGTTGTAGAGTGTATCTCACGTATACATATTATTAGTTAGATAAATTATTTTAATTGTGTTTTGTATTACACTCATGCTCATAAATTAAGGATGATTGCAGGATGTGGTACCACGCAACGTGGCACTACACAAAACTGGCGCTGATAGCATAGGCACATTGGGAACACACACGACACAGATCTGTAAGTCCACAGTATTGGTGATAAGTTGAGAAAACCGTCCCGAAACGCATGTGCTACAAAATGCCACTGTTTCCTGCGCATATACCCCGACTTCAGTATGGGATCTGATCACCATGCACACGTACACAGTCCACACAACGGGTTTGCATACTTTGTATCAGATGGTCGAGCAGCTGCTGGGGTATAGCCTCCCATTCTTGCACCAGTGCCTGTCGGAGCTCCTGAAGTGTCGTAGGGGTTTGAAGACGTGCAGCGATATATTGACCGATAGCATCCCAGACGTGCTCGATGGGGTTTAGGTCTGGAGAACAGGCATGCCACTCCATTCGCCTGATATCTTCTGTTTCAAGGTACTCCTCCACCATGGTAGCTTGGTAGGGCCGTGCGTTATCACTCATCAGGAGTAAGGTGGGACCCACTGCACCCCTGAAAAGGCGGACATACTGGTGTAAAATGACGTCCCGATACACCTGACCTGTTACAGTTCCTCTGTCAAAGACATGCAGAGGTGTACGTGCACCAATCATAACGCCACCCCACACCATCAAACCACGACGTCCATACCGGTCCCTTTCAAGGACATTAAGGGGTTGGTGTCTGATTCCTGGTTCACGCCAGATGAAAACCCGGCGAGAATCACTGTTCAGAGTATACCTGGACTCGTCCGTGAACGTAACCTGGGACCACTGTTCCAATGACCATGTACTGTGTTCTTGACACCAGGGTTTACGGGCTCTCCTGTGACCAGGGGTCAGTGGAATGTACCTTGCAGGTCTCTGGGCGAATAAACCGTGTCTGTTCAGTCGTCTGTAGACTGTGTGTCTGGAGACAACTGCTCCAGTGGCTGCAGTAAGGTCCCGAGCAAGGCTACCGGCAGTACTGCGTGGCCATCTGCGGGCACCGATGGTTAGATGTTGCTCTTCTTGTGATTTTGTACACTGTGGACGTCCCGTACTGTAGCGCCTGGATACGTTTCCTGTCTGCTGGAATCGTTGCCTTAATCTTGAGATCACACTTTGTGGCACACGGAGAGCCCGTGCTACGACCTGCTGTGTTTCATCAGCCTCCAGTCGCCCTATTATTCTACCCCTCATAACGTCATCAGTATGTGTTCTTTGAGCCATTTTCAACACGCAGTCACCATCAGCACGTCTGACAACGTCTGCATACTTACTCGCTGCACCGTACTCTGTCATGCACCAACACACCTCTGTGTATGTGGACTGCTGCCAGCGCCACCGTGCGACGACCGCAGGTCAAATGCATCGCATGGTCATACCCCGAAGTGATTTAAACCCGCAAACCGCCCATCAGAACATTGTTTCACCATGTATCAGCATTATCCTTAATTTATGAGCATGAGTGTAATTAATATACGTTTGCACAACAAAAAGAATCTTCACACGATGTAAAACAGTGAAGTACCCCTCACCCATGTATTATTACGATTAATTGTAAATTACATATTAACTGAGGTCTTAAGACTGGACAAGACAAAAATAATCAGATCATTGATAAAAAAATGTTATTGCATATACGAAAGTGTAAGCTATTCTCAGATTCAGCAATAACAACTCATAGGTACAAAATATCGATAGCTACACTAAAAAGTCTAAGCATGCTAGGTTACAGTAAATACTTTTGAAAATTATTGTAGTCTTCATTACGATGCTAAGCTGCACTTTCACATACATGGATGAACTGTGAGTAGCGATGCTACGCTCACACGGAGCAGGGTCTGAGGTGCTGCTGTGTGGTGTTGGCAGCGTGAGGTTCGGGCCGTCGCTGCGCTACATCGAGCTGCCCATCGAGCTGATCACGCACACGGTGCTGCACGAGCTGGCCAACAAGTGCCCCAACCTGACGCACATGCTGCTCGACTTCTCCACCGCCATGCAGCTGCACGACTTCAGCGAGATGCAGGTACGTCGCCCGAGCGCAGCGCACGCACCGCCCGGAAGTTTGGAGGCTTTGCTAACAAGAGAGCGACGTGAACTTGTGCCTTCATTCTCAAATATGGCTCTATTCTCATATGGGGTAAACACTACTTCCATTTTGTAGCATTAGTTTTAGGGAAGACGGGTAAGCAACACAAATTATAAAAACGGATTTACTGGGTGATCAAAAAGTCAGCATAAATTTGAAAACTTAATAAATCAAGGAATAATGTAGATAGAGCGGTAAAAATTGACACACATGCTTGGAATGACATGGGGTTTTATTAGAACAAAAAAAAACTAAGTTCACAAAATTTCCGACAGATGGCTCTGGACAGCAAAACGTCAGTGCTACCGTGACGGGTGAGAGGTACACCGATATGTTACAGATTTCCGGAAAGCTTTTGACACCGTTCCTCACAAGCGACTTCTAATCAAGCTGCGGGCCTATGGAGTATCGTCTCAGTTGTGCGACTGGATTCGTGATTTCCTGTCAGGAAGGTCGCAGTTCGTAGTAACAGACGGAAAGTCATCGAGTAAAACTGAAGTAATATCAGGTGTTCCCCAGGGAAGCGTCCTGGGACCTCTGCTGTTCCTGATCTATATAAATGACCTGGGTGACAATCTGAGCAGTTCTCTTAGGTTGCTCGCAGATGATGCTGTAATTTACCGTCTAGTAAGGTCATCCGAAGACCAGTATCAGTTGCAGAGCAATTTAGAAAAGATTGCTGTATGGTGTGGCAGGTGGCAGTTGACGCTAAATAACGAAAAGTGTGAGGTGATCCACATGAGTTCCAAAAGAAATCCGTTGGAATTCGATTACTCGATAAATAGTACAATTCTCAAGGCTGTCAATTCAACGAAGTACCTGGGTGTTAAAATTACGAACAACTTCAGTTGGAAAGACCACATAGATAATATTGTGGGGAAGGCGAGCCAAAGGTTGCGTTTCATTGGCAGGACACTTAGAAGATGCAACAAGTCCACCTAACAGACAGCTTACACTACACTCGTTCGTCCCCTGTTAGAATATTGCTGCGCGGTGTGGGATCCTTACCAGGTGGGATTGACGGAGGACGTCGAAAGGGTGCAAAAAAGGGCAGCTCGTTTTGTATTATCACGTAATAGGAGAGAGAGTGTGGCAGATATGATACGCGAGTTGGGATGGAAGTCATTAAAGCAAAGACGTTTTTCGTCGCGGCGAGATATATTTACGAAATTTCAGTCACCAACTTTCTCTTCCGAATGCGAAAATATTTTGTTGAGCCCAACCTACATAGGTAGGAATGATCATCAAAATAAAATAAGAGAAATCAGAGCTCGAACAGAAATGTTTAGGTGTTCGTTTTTGCCGCGCGCTGTTCGGGAGTGGAATGGTATGGAGATAGTATGATTGTGGTTCGATGAACCCTTTGCCAAGCACTTACATGTGAATTACAGAGTAATCATGTAGATGTAGATGTAGATGTAGATCCGCAGCCTGACTGATAAACACCTGCTGGAACGTACGATGTTTATGCAGGATTGCGCTCCACCCCATATTGCTAGACGCGTGAAAGATCTCTTGCGCGCGTCGTTTGGTGATGATCGTGTGCTCAGCCGCCACTTTCGTCATGCTTGGCCTCCCAGATCCCCAGACCTCAGTCCCTGCGATTATTGGCTCTGGGTTTACCTGAAGTCGCAAGTGTATCGTGATCGACTGACATCTCTAGGGATGCTGAAAGACAACATCCGACGCCAGTGCCTCACCATAACTGTGGACACGCTTTACAGTGCTTTTCACAACATTATTCCTCGACTACAGCTATTGTTGAGGAATGATGATGGACATATTGAGCATTTCCTGTAAAGAACATCGTCTTTGCTTTGTCTTACTTTGTTATGCTGTTTGTTGCTATTCTGATCAGATGAAGCACCATTTGTCGGACATTATTTGAACTTTTATATTTTTTTGGTTCTAATAAAACTCAATGTCATTCCAAGCATGTGTCTCAATTTGTACCTCTCTATCTACATTATTCCGTGATTTATTCAGTTTTCAAATTTATACTGACTTTTCGATCACCCGGTACTTACAGTATGTATGTATGCATATTCCACCTTTCCTGCTAAATCACTGGACCAATTTCAACCAAACGTGGTACACACGTAATTTACTGTATGGAAAGAATTACTGTGGGAGTAATAACCACTCACCTATCAAAAAGGTGGGAGTGGGATGAAAAATCTGTGTACCCCCACGACGCGAGACTACCTATACTTTAGTTATCCAGTATTTGAGAATGATGGCACTTAGAGACTTACAACAAACTTTACACATAATTTCAAACTTTTAGTAAACTTTTTCTCGCTGATGACCCCCCTAAAAAGAGAAAAAAGATGGTCGATTATTAAATTTTCGCTGTTCTTGCTGTAAAACTGCCACATGATGCATGACGTTTTAGTTTATTACTTCTTTATTACCAACCGTACTCGCGACATGTTAGCAGACAGTATTCACATATATCACTGAATGTACCGGAAAAATTTCATCCTTGTACGATATTAATTCAGGACATACGACATCATAAACACTGAACGCGTGGATGAACTACCACATCGTGCGGGACTTTTAAATTTATTGCTTCGTCACCACTTACTATGTTCCCAACATCTTTAGCAGACAAAATCCACATTTGCCGCCGAATGTATCTACAAAAATATATCACTGAACGACTCCTTGTTCAGGAGGTATGACATCAAATACTGAGATGCGGAAAAAAAAACTGCCGCATCATGCATTACGTTTTAATTTATTATTTCTTTTCAACTGATTCTATTCGCAACACATTTCGCAGACAGTATCCGCATATGCTACTGATTGTATGTTCAAAAATATATCAATTTGAGACATATAGATCGGGATATAAGACATCATGAACATTGACATGCATGAGAAACTGCCGCATCGTCCATGACGTCTTTTTTTTAATTTATTACTTTTATACTACTAACTCTGTTCGCAGTACATTTTGCAGACAGTATACACATATTCCATTGCATGTACCTAGAAAAATATATCACTGTATGATACATAGCTCAGGAGATATGACGTCACGAACATTAAACTGCGTGGAAATCAAACAGCAGGGCGAAATTCACTGGACATACAGGTGAAATATATTTGGGGTTGTAGAAAAATATCCACTACCAGTCACAATAAAAGGTTGTTTATTCGTCACACGACCGGTTTCGGGCTTGCGCCAATCTTCAGGTGTTTATACATTCGTTTACATGTTTGTACTATTGGAGATCACTGTATAAATAAAAAAAAAATTATTTGCTGGTGACTACACAAATACAAGTGGGGCAATTGTAAGTGGTAACGCAGCATTTGTTGAAAATATATCTGTACTTACAAAAAGATGAAGCACCATTATTACAGTTATGCTGTGATGATAGTTTTGCCACTTAGTTACACACTTATGGTAATTTTCACGTCCATATATCAGGTATAGCTTCATATTACACTATTATGATGTGCACTACACTATGTTTACATACAAGCATGTTGGCTGTGGTCAAAGAACTTCCATGTAGCAGATGTAAGGATGTTGCTCACACAGAAACTCGTAAGTTCTGGGCAAAGAACTTAGCCACAGGAAGTGCAAAGGTGTTGTATATATAGAAATTTAAAAAGCTATTATAGACTGCGACATTTCTTGACACACATTATGAAATTTTTGGTTCACATATTTGACGGAAAACTTAGATCTAGGAAGTACAATGTTGTTATATACACTCCTGGAAATGGAAAAAAGAACACATTGACACCGGTGTGTCAGACCCACCATACTTGCTCCGGACACTGCGAGTGGGCTGTACAAGCAATGATCACACGCACGGCACAGCGGACACACCAGGAACCGCGGTGTTGGACGTCGAATGGCGCTAGCTGCGCAGCATTTGTGCACCGCCGCCGTCAGTGTCAGCCAGTTTGCCGTGGCATACGGAGCTCCATCGCAGTCTTTAACACTGGTAGCATGCCGCGACAGCGTGGACGTGAACCGTATGTGCAGTTGACGGACTTTGAGCGAGGGCGTATAGTGGGCATGCGGGAGGCCGGGTGGACGTACCGCCGAATTGCTCAACACGTGGGGCGTGAGGTCTCCACAGTGCATCGATGTTGTCGCCAGTGGTCGGCGGAAGGTGCACGTGCCCGTCGACCTGGGACCGGACCGCAGCGACGCACGGATGCACGCCAAGACCGTAGGATCCTACGCAGTGCCGTAAGGGACCGCACCGCCACTTCCCAGCAAATTAGGGACACTGTTGCTCTTGGGGTATCGGCGAGGACCATTCGCAACCGTCTCCATGAAGCTGGGCTACGGTCCTGCACACCGTTAGGCCGTCTTCCGCTCACGCCCCAACATCGTGCAGCCCGCCTCCAGTGGTGTCGCGACAGGTGTGAATGGAGGGACGAATGGAGACGTGTCGTCTTCAGCGATGAGAGTCGCTTCTGCCTTGGTGCCAATGACGGTCGTATGCGTGTTTGGCGCCGTGCAGGTGAGCGCCACAATCAGGACTGCATACGACCGAGGCACACAGGGCCAACACCCGGCATCATGGTGTGGGGAGCGATCTCCTACACTGGCCGTACACCACTGGTGATCGTCGAGGGGACACTGAATAGTGCACGGTACATCCAAACCGTCATCGAACCCATCGTTCTACCATTCCTAGACCGGCAAGGGAACTTGCTGTTCCAACAGGACAATGCACGTCCGCATGTATCCCGTGCCACCCAACGTGCTCTAGAAGGTGTAAGTCAACTACCCTGGCCAGCAAGATCTCCGGATCTGTCCCCCATTGAGCATGTTTGGGACTGGATGAAGCGTCGTCTCACGCGGTCTGCACGTCCAGCACGAACGCTGGTCCAACTGAGGCGCCAGGTGGAAATGGCATGGCAAGCCGTTCCACAGGACTACATCCAGCATCTCTACGATCGTCTCCATGGGAGAATAGCAGCCTGCATTGCTGCGAAAGGTGGATATACACTGTACTAGTGCCGACATTGTGCATGCTCTGTTGCCTGTTTCTATGTGCCTGTGGTTCTGTCAGTGTGATCATGTAATGTATCTGACCCCAGGAATGTGTCAATAAAGTTTCCCCTTCCTGGGACAATGAATTCACGGTGTTCTTATTTCAATTTCCAGGAGTGTATATATGAAATTACTCAAAGCTATTACAAATTAAAAAATTAAAAAATGACAGCTAGAACTGTTTTGAGCCACACTGTTGTCAGAGAACTTAGATCTATTATGAGGTGGCAGTGACATATCTGCGTGAGAAGATTAGTAGATTTGTGGAGAGAGACCTGCTCATTGTCAGTATTGCCGGCCGATGTGACCGAGCGGTTCTAGGCACTTCAGTCCGGAACCGCGCTGCTGCTACCGTCGCAGGTTCGAATCCTGCCTCGGGTATGGATGTGTGTGATTGTCCTTAGGTTAGTTCAGTTTAAGTAGTTCTAAGTATAGAGGACTGATGACCTCAGATGTTAAATCCCATAGTGCTTAGAGCCATTAGAACTGCGGGTAAAAAGTTCATCCTACACCCTTGGAACGATTTCAAATAAATTTGGCACATATGTTAGTTACAATGTGGAAAGAAATACCGTAGGGGTAAGAGCCACCAGCCTCCTATTGGGGTAAGTGTGATAGGGTTGAGAGAGAAGAGAGGATGAGGAGATTGACAGACAGCGAAGGGGAAGGAGAAGATAGACACAGACAGTAAGAGGAGGACATAGACAGAGCTAGGGTAGTAGGAAATGCACAGAGAGAAAGGAAGGGAGGAGATGGACAGAGGGAGGAGGGAAGACGAGATGAACTAATAGAAGATTCGAATAAATAAATACCCGGGATCGTCGGTTTTCTGATCTAGTATACAGTACATAGAAGAACCACGAGGAAACAATGAGGATGGAGCACCAACAGAGATGTGCTGGGAGGGCGAAGGGAAGGGACGCAGTGTTTTTTCTCCACTGTTCAAGCTGTTCATCAAAGAAGCATTGACGGCTCTAAGAAAAAAGAATTAGGAGTGAGATTAAAACTCAGAGTGGAATGATGTCAATAACAGTATTTGTTCAAAAATGGTTCAAATGGCTCTAAGCACTATGGGACTTAACCTCTGAGGTCATCAGTCCCCTAGAACTTAGAACTACTTAAACCTAACTATCCTAAGGACATGACACACATCCATGCCCGAGGCAGGATTCGAACCTGTGACAGTAGTAGCAGCGCGGGTCCGGACTGAAGCGCCTAGAACCGCTCGGCCACAGCTGCCGGAAAAAAACATTTGTGAAGACATTGCTATCGCCGGTGAAAGTGAGCAAGAATTATACACTGAAGCGCCGAAGAAATTGGTATATTCAAATACAGAGGTATGTAAACAGGCGGCATACGGCATTGCGGTCGGCAATGCCTACGTAAGAGAACACGTGTCTGGAGCAGTTGTTATATCGGTTACTTCTACAACAATGGCAGGTTATCAAGATTTAAGGGAGTTTGAACGTGGTGTTCTAGTTGGAGCACGAGTGATGGGACACAGCATATCCAAGGTAGCGATGAAGTGGTGACTTTCCCGTACTACTATTTCACGAGCGTACCGTGGATATCACGACTCCAGTAAAACATCAAATCTCAGACATCGCTGCAGCCGGAAAAAGATGCTGCAAGAACGGGACCTCCGGAACCGCGGGACTGCTACGGTCGCAGGTTCGAATCCTGCCTCGGGCATGGATGAGTGTGATGTCCTTAGGTTAGTTAGGTTTAAGTAGTTCTAAGTTCTAGGGGACTGATGACCACAGAAGTTAAGTCCCATAGTGCTCAGAGCCATTTGAAGAACGGGACCATCGACGACTGAAGAGAATCGTTCAGCGTGATAGCAAATTGCTGTAGATTTCAATGCTGGACCTTCAGCAAGTGTCAGCGTCCGAACCATTCAACGAAACATCATCGATATGGGCTTTCGGAGCCGAAGGCCCACTTTATGCCTCGCCTTGGCCCATCAACACCGACGTAGGACTGTTGATGATTGTAAACATATTGCCAGGTCGGACGAGTCTCGTTTCAAATTGTATCGAGTGGATGCACGTGTACGGGTATGGAGACAACCTCAAGAATTCATGGACCCTGCATGTCATCAGGAGACTGTTCAAACTAGTGGAGGCTCTGTAATGGTGTGGGGCATGTGCAGTTGGAGTGATATGGGGCCCCTCAAACGTCTAAATACGACTCTTACAGGTGACACGTACGTAAGCATCCTGTCTGATCACCTGCATCCATTCATATCCATTGTTCATTCCGACGCACTTGGGCAATTCCAGCAGTCCAGTGCGATACCTCACACGTCCAGAATTGCTACAGAGTGGCTCCAGGAACACTCTTCTGAATTTAAACGCTTCCGCTGGCCACCAGACTCCCCAGAAATGAACATTATTGAGCATATCTCGGAGGCCTTGCAACGTGCTGTTCAGTGGAGATATCGACCTCCTCGTGCTGTTACGGATTTACGGACGGCCCTGCAAGATTCAAGGTGTCAATTCCCCCCCAGCACTACTTCAGACTTTAGTGGAGTCCATGCCACGTAATGTTGCGGCACTTCTGCGTGCTTGCGTGGGGCTTTACACGATATTAGGCAAGTGTACCAGTTTCTTTGGCTCTTCAGTGTAGAAGCTGCCAATTGAATGAACAGTCTGTTGAGCGCAGACTCTAGAGTAAGATTGAGCCAAATAAAGATGAAAATAATTATAGTGGCAAATATGAGATTGACTATAAATTTAGCGTCAAAACTAGGAACTATGTAATAAGTGAATTGAAGGATCTCTGCTAATTTGGAAGTAAAAAAACACATAACGGCCAACGGAGAGAGAAGGGTTTCAGAAGCAGACTACTACGGAAAAAGAAGATACTTATCACTAAAAGAAATTTACTAGTGTCCTACACAGGCCTTAATTTGAGGAGGAAATTTCTGAGAATGTACGTCCGTACCATGGAATTGCATACAGTGAACCACGGACTGTGGGGACACCGGAAAAGAAGAAAAAAATGTTCAAATATATGTGAAATCTTACGGGACTTAACCGCTAAGGTCATCAGTCTCTAAGCTTACACACTACTTAACCTAAATTATTCTAAGGGCAAACACACACACCCATGCCCGAGGGAGGACCCGAAGAGGGTCGAAGCCTTTGAGATGTGGTGTTACAGAAGAATGCTCAAAATGAGTGAACTAATAATGACGTTATTCTCCACAGAATAGGCGAGGAAAGAAACATGAGGGCTATTCGGAAAGTAATGTCCGATGACTCGGGAAATGGAAGCCACTGTAAAAATTGAAATATGTTTTATTTGCCGGCCGAAGTGGCCGTGCGGTTAAAGGCGCTGCAGTCTGGAACCGCAAGACCGCTACGGTCGCAGGTTCGAATCCTGCCTCGGGCATGGATGTTTGTGATGTCCTTAGGTTAGTTAGGTTTAACTAGTTCTAAGTTCTAGGGGACTAATGACCTCAGCAGTTGAGTCCCATAGTGCTCAGAGCCATTTGAACCATTTTTTTATGTTTTATTTACGACAATTAGCTACACCTTCCAGCTATATCTCTGCATAGTTCCTGCTCTGACATAGACATTTGTCGTAGCGTTGTATCAACTTTCCAATACCCTCGTCATAGAAGACAGCCCCCTGTGCTTTCCGCTAATTCTCTACACTGGTCTACAGCTCGATGTCTGTTCCAAAATGTTGTCTTCATAGCCAGCGATTCATGTAAGCAGAGATGACTCTCAGAAGGAGCCAGCTACGGACTGTGTTGTGGGCGATCAAACACTTCCCATCGAAAACGCTGTCTCTTCATTGCCCCTGTAGAGTGCAGCAAAGAATTGTCATGAAGGAGGAAACGCATGAGAGCTATGTTATGTGGGCTGCATGACATCAGGCGTATCCTCTCACGAGGCCCTCATACCTGCTGGGAGACAGTATTTTCTAGGTACCTTTACGTCTTCACTATTTGTTCAGAACTGAAAAGGGTGACTTGACGCGACTGACTGGCACACTAAGGACACAACCCAATACACGTGTGCAAAACTTAATCGGGTTTTCATAGTGGTTTCCAATACCGCTTCCGATCGGACCTTATTTTCCGAATAGCCCTCGTATTTAAAAACACTGGCTAGAAGACGGGACACAATGAGAGGACGGTGTCTAAAACATCATTAAAATAATTCAATGGTACTAAAGGAAGCTGTAGGTGTCAAAAACAATAGGGGGAGGTAGAGATTCGAATATATATAATAAAGAATTGAGGACGTTAGTTCAACGCCGGCCGGAGTGGCCGAGCGGTTCTGGGCACTACTGTCTGGAACTGCGCGACCGCTACGGTCGCAGGTTCGAATCCTGCCTCGGGCATGGATGTTTATGATGTCCTTAGATTAGTTAGGTTTAAGTACTTGGTTCAAATAGCTCTGAGCACTATGCGACTTAACTTCTGAGGTCATCAGTCGCCTAGAACTTAGAACTAATTAAACCTAACTAACCTAAGGATATCACACACATCCATGCCCGAGGCAGTATTCGAACCTGCGACCGTAGTGGTCGCTCGGTTCGAGACTGTAGCGCCTAGAACCGCACGGCCACTCCGGCCGGCCGTTTAAGTACTTCTAAGTTCTAGGGGACTGATGACCTCAGAAGTTAAGTCACATAGTGCTCTCAGCCATTTGAAGGATTTTTTGACGTTAGTTCAAGTACTATCCTGAGACGAAGAGATTGACACGTGTGCGAAAGAAATTCTGGCTCGAGACACGAATCCATCAACGGAGCCTCCCAAACAGTCCTCACAGGTGAAGTTCAGTTCATCCCTCATACAGTTCCAAACTCAACAGAGAACCTTTAAATTTACTTCCAAGGTAGGTCTCATATTGATTGCTTGGCAACAGAGTAAAAATACGTTCTTTCCTGTTTTTGAAAGTACTGTTTTATCGAAGATGTATACATTTTTAAATTTGGACCGATGCGATATCTGTATGATTCTATATAGATTACACCAAACATTTCGCTCCCGTTTCAGTAATGGGTCATTTCAGTAATGGTATTTCGTAGGTTACTGCAACAAGTAAGCACTCCAAGTGCTGAAAAATGCCGCTTCCAGTAAGGGTCGTCGGTCGCACTAGAGACCAACATCGTTGAAACCAAATTGTTCTTTAAGAATTATGGACCAAATTTTAAGCTCGCTTATTAGTACGATTTTGGAGACCAAAAGTCTGTTATATATACACATCAAAAGAAGTTTTTCATCGACTCAATTCCGAGAGTTCGGAACCTGCACAGAAAACTGGAATAGAGGTCAACATTAACATCAGGTCTGTCCTTTTTATTGCTCATGAATTGCATGTTGTACCACCATACAGCGAGGCCTTCAGAGGTGGTGGTCCAGATCGGTTTGACGGAGGAGATAGAGAAGATCCAAAGAAGAGCGGCGCGTTTCGTCACAGGGTTATTTGGTAACCGTGATAGCATTACGGAGATGTTTAATAAACTCAAGTGGCAGACTCTGCAAGAGAGGCGCTCTGCATCGCGGTGTAGATTGCTCGCCAGGTTTCGAGAGGGTGCGTTTCTGGATGAGGTATCGAATATATTGCTTCCCCCTACTTATACCTCCCGAGGAGATCACGAATGTAAAATTAGAGAGATTAGAGCGCGCACGGAGGCTTTTAGATAGTCGTTCTTCCCGCGAACCATACGCGACTGGAACAGGAAAGGGAGATAATGACAGTGGCACGTAAAGTGCCCTCCGCCACACACCGTTGGGTGGCTTGCGGAGTATAAATGTAGATGTAGATTCCTGTACACACCGGTACCTCTAATAGCCAGCAGCACGTCCTCTTACATTGATGCTTGCCTGTATTCGTTGTGGCTTACTATCCACAAGTTCATCAAGGCACTGTTGGTCCAGATTGTCCCAGTCCTCAATGGCGATTCGGCATACATCCCTCAGAGTGGTTGGTGGGTCACGTCGTCCATAAACAGCCCTTTTCAATCTATCCCAAGCATGTTCGCTAGGGTTCATGTCTGGAGATCATGCTGGCCACTCTAGTAGAGCGATGTCGTTATTCTGATAGAAGTCATTCACAAGATGTGCACGATGGGGGCGCGAATTGTCGTCCGTGAAGAACGAATGCCTTGACAATATGCTGCCGATATGGTTGTACTATCGGTCGGAGGATGGCATTCACATATTGTACAGCCGTTATGTCGCCTTCCATGAGCACCATCGGCGTACGTCGGCCGCACATAATGCAACCCCGAAACAGAAGGGAACCTCCACCTTACTGCACTGGCTGGGCGGTGTGTCTAAGGCGTTCAGCCTGACCGGGTAGCCTCCAAACAAGTATCCGACGATTGTCTGGTTTAAGGCATATGCGATACTCATCGGTGAACAGAACTTGATGTCAATCCTGAGCGGTCCATTCGACATGTTGTTGGGCCCATCTGCACCGCGCTGCATGGTGTCGTGGTTGCAAAGATGGACCTCGCCATGGACGTCGGGAGTGAATTTGCGCATCATGCAGCCTATTCTACACAGTTTGAGTCGTTAACACGACGTCCTATGGCTGCACGAATAGCATTATTCAACATGGTGGAGTTGCTGGTTTCTCCGAGCCATAATCCGTAGGTAGCGGTCACCCACTGCAGTAGTAGCCCTTGGGCGGCCTGAGTGAGGCATGTCATCGACAGTTCCTGTCTCTGTATCTCCTCCATGCCGAACAACATCGCTGTGGTTCATTCCTAGACGCCTGGACACTTCCCCTGTTGAGAGCCCTTCCTCGCACAAAGTAACAATGTGGACGCGATCGAACCACGGTATTGACCCTCTAGGTATGGTTGAACTACAGACAACACGAACCATGTACCTCTTTCCTGGTGGAATGACTGGAACTGATCGACTGTCGGACCCTCTCCGTCTAATAGGCACAGCTCATGCATGCTTGTTTACATCTTTGGGCGGGTTTAGTGACATACCTAAACAGGCAAAGGGACTGTGTCTGTGATAAAATATCCACAGTCAACGTCTATCTTTAGGAGTTCCGGGAACCGGAGTAATGAAAACATTTTTTGATGTGTGTAGTAATCAACATAAATTTCGTAAACAGTGATCCTATGAATCTGCCCACTCTGTCCGATCAATCCAGCCACTTGGCGTAATGCCAAGACATTAGACTCATATTCGGGAGGGTAGCGATTCAGGTCCCCGACCGATCACATCGAAAAGAGGCTCCTGTTCCACTCACAATCGAAATGTAATGTCCGTGGAGTATGGTGGTGGAGGAAAATTAAAACTGATTCGATGAAATGACATACATCATCCTTGCTGCTACGATAAGACTACTGCGCTATAATTAATATTGTGTTATTTGTCAATATTTTCATCTAGTGTAGTGCTTCTTTTACTGAGAGCTATTATGGAGGTGGCAATTTCATTTCAGTAATTATTAATAGCACTTTGTGAAAAGATATAGCCCTTTTATGTTGCCGTCGTTATAGGGCCTACTTACTATTAAAAAAAATATACAAATTCTGAGAAACCCATTCAGATGTTTGAAAGATCGCAAGTAATGTAGTTGGAAATTTGTCTGAAACTGAAAACTGTTTTAAAAATTGTTTTCTCTTTTTTAGGCATTCCCTACAAAACTCAGGTACATGTGCATCTGCCTTTCGGAAGTGATCTTCATGGAGGGTTTCATGAGGAAAATATACAACTTCATCAATGGCTTGGAAATCCTACACCTAATAGGTACGTAAACCAAAGAAAATCACAGTTTTTAGCCTGTCTGATGATCCTCGTGTCACCCCAAAATACATCGCATTCCTGCTTACTCATTTTGCACTTCCTGTCAATTTCATTTTTTATGCGCCTGTATTCCCTTTCGCCCGCTTTATTTACACCATTTTTGTATTTTCTCCTTTCGTCAGTTAAATTCAATATCGCCTGAGTCATCCATGAAACGCGTAGCTGCATATACAGACAGAATTTCTAAGACCCAGACCAAACTAGATTATAATTTTAAATTAAAATAGTGAGTGAAAGGAAAATACCTGTTGTTTTCAGAAAGTGAGTCCAAAAAAGGTCGAATATCGGGAATACTTCGAGTAGTAGGAAATATTTGTGCAGTGATGGGAGGGAGAGCCACGAACAGCATACTAGAAGTCCTGACTGGAGAGGTATGAGAGGGGGGGGGGGGGGTATAGGTGGGTTTGAAGATCACATTCGTATGTTTTTCTTGAATAACTGGAAAATCATGGTCTCCATACAAAACATACCCCTGTACAGACTACAGCTACATTAAATTTCCTATAAAAAGGTCCTGTTCATTTTTTCTGTATGACTAGTAGTTCGCGCGTAGTGAGCGAGAAAATATAAAAATCTCGAACGTTGTTTATGAAGACCAGACATAATATCGCGAGCTGCATAAAACGACGTTGGTAGGAGTAACTGAATCACCCTGCACAAATAATTTGTGTCAATATTTTCCAACTGCGACTTATGGTTCGATAATATTCACACCTGTTAGCACCTGCCTCCTTTGGAACTGGAATTATTACTTTTTTCATATAGACTGAGGGCATTTCCGCCGCCTAAGATATCTTTCAAATTCTGAAGGTGGCAGGGGTAAAATACAGGGAGCGAAAGGCTATTTACAATTTGTACAGAAACCAAATGGCAGTTATAAGAGTCGAGGGGCATGAAAGGGAAGCAGTGGTTGGGAAGGGAGTGAGACAAGGTTGTAGCCTATCCCCGGTGTTATTCAATCTGTATATTGAGTAAGCAGTGAAGGAAACAAAAGAAAAATTCGGAGTAGGTATTAAAATCCATGGAGAAGAAATAAAAACTTTGAGGTTCGCCGATGACATTGTAATTCTGTCAGAGACAGCAAAGGACTTGGAAGAGCAGTTGAACGGAATGGACAGTGTCATGAAAGGAGAGTATAAGATGAACATCAACAAAAGCAAAACGAGGATAATGGAATGTAGTCGAATTAAGTCGGGTGATGCTGAGGGAATTAGATTAGGAAATGAGTCACTTAAAGTAGTAAAGGAGTTTTGCTATTTGGGGAGCAAAATAACTGATAATGGTCGAAGTAGGGAGGATATAAAATGTAGACTGGCAATGGCAAGGAAAGCGTTTCTGAAATAGAGAAATTTATTAACATCGAGTATAGATTTAAGTGTCAGGAAGTCGTTTCTGAAAGTATTTGTATGGAGTGTAGCCATGTATGGAAGTGAAACATGGACGATAAATAGTTTGGACAAGAAGAGAATAGAAGCTTTCGAAATGTGGTGCTACAGACGATTGCTGAAGATTAGATGGGTAGATCATATAACTACTGAGGATGTGTTGAATAGGATTGGGGAGAAGAGAAGTTTGTGTCACAACTTGACTAGAAGAAGGGATCGGTTGGTAGGACATGTTCTGAGGCATCAAGGGATCACAAATTTAGTGTTGGAGGGCAGCGTGGAGGGTAAAAATCGTAGAGGGAGACAAGAGATGAATACACTAAACAGATTCAGAAGGATGTAGGTTGCAGTAGGTACTGGGAGGTGAAGAAGCTTGCTCAGGATAGAGTAGCATGGAGAGCTGCATCAAACCAGTCTCAGGACTGAAGTCCACAACAACAAGAACAACAACAACAAGATATCTTGCACGCCATGAAGAATAGTTTTGTCATGGCTGACTCTCTCAAGGATCTCAGTAATTGTGCGGGAATATCGTGGACTCCAGGGGCCGTGTTTCCACTGAGGTCTGTCAAATTGTTTCTCACAGTATCATACCTCCATTCTCAGCTTCACTTACTTACTCTCTTTCCGTAATATTGGCCTCAAGTTTGTTCCCATTGTATAGATCCTCTGTGTATTCCTCCCCCCTTTCACTTATCACTTTTTTGCTTAGTACTGACTTGCCATCTCAGCTCGTGGTTTTCATACAGCAGTTTCTCTTTCCTCCAAAGGTCCCTTTAGTTTTGCTATTGGCTGCATCCATCTTTCCCCTAATAATGGCCGGCCGAAGTGGCCGTGCGGTTAAAGGCGCTGCAGTCTGGAACCGCAAGACCGCTACGGTCGCAGGTTCGAATCCTGCGTCGGGCATGGATGTTTGTGATGTCTTTAGGTTAGTTAGGTTTAACTAGTTCTAAGTTCTAGGGGACTAATGACCTCAGCAGTTGAGTCCCATAGTGCTCAGAGCCATTTGAACCATTTGAACCCTAATAATGTTAGCTTCTACAGCCTTACATTTGTCGTCCAGCCATTCCTGCTTACTCATTTTGCACTTACTGTCAATCTCATTTTTTATACGTCTGCATTCCCATTCGCCTGCTTCATTTAAACATTTTTATATTTTCTCCTTTCATCAGTTAAATTCAATATCTCCTGAGTTATCCCTGGATAATACTACTTTTGCTTTGTGGTTTTAAAAATGTGATCCACTGCTGCCTTCCTTATTTCATCTCGCAAAGCTACCCATTCGTCTTCTGTTGTATTCCTTTACTCTGTTTCAGTCCAACGTTGTCTGATGCTCACTCTGAAATTCTCAACAACCTCTGTTTCCTTCAATTATTCAAGTCCTATCTCCTGAGCTGCGTGCTTTCCATGCAATTTCTTTAATTTTAGTCTACAGTTCATAACCAGTTAATTATGGTCATAGTCGACATCTGCATCTGGGAATGTCTTACAGTTTAAAATACGGTTTCTAAATCTGTGTCTTACCATTATACAGGCTGTTTCAAAAAGGAATATACAGTGGCGGTCGAAATAATAGAGCCACCTCTATTGACGAGATTAAGAACTAGGATATCTATTAGTTCGCGAAATCGCCACGAGTGCCGTGTTGTCAGTCCCTTGTAGACAACATCAGGGAAGACGTTGCTGCTATCTTTAGTCGTCCGAAAGGAAGCGTTTGAGCTAGACGTGTGAAAAGAGGCATAAAGGTAAGAATCTTATGGGTCAAAATAATAGAGCCGCTTTACACATGTGCCTTTAAATTGATTTTTATGCAGTTGTTTTGTATGTAAATTGACGTGTGGTTTTGTTTACATTCGTCTAGATGGGCAGAGCAAAGCATACCAGTGAAGATGAGCGTATAGTAATGTTCCGGATGTTCAAAAGTGGGATGTCCATGAATAAAATAGCCAATGTCTTGCACGTTTCGCGAAAACGAGTCCAGAACGCCATGAGACGGTCAAAACAAACAAAGCCGCAGGTGGAGAACAGGGGGTGACCTCGTGTAACTACTCCTCGCGTAGACAGACTCATCACTAGGGAAGTGAAGAAAGACCCATTTTTGTCAACACCACGACTGAAAGCCATTTTGTTTAGCGACGAACATGATGTTCAACCATCAACCTCAACGATTCAAAGACGACTGAGATCTGCAAAATTGAATGGGCGCATTGCAAGAAAGAAGCCACATGTTTCACAAGCTAATGTTCGGAAAAGGTTAGCCTTTGCCCGGAGAAATGAACAAAAACCTAATACTTGGTGGAGGAACATCCTTTGGTCCGATGAATCCAAGTTTAATAGGTTTGCCTCAGACGGAAAAGTCTATGTGCGCCGCCCACCAAACCAGGAATTTAATCCCAAGTACACTTTCAAAACTGTGAAATACGGTGGCGGAAGTGTTATGGTATGGGGATGTTTTTCGTGGTACGGCATTGGTCCAATACACCGTATCAACGGCATAATGAACGCAGAAATGTACAAAGACATCTTGGCAAATGTGATGCTGCCTTATGCTGAAGAGGAAATGCCGCTGAAATGGAAATTTCAGCACGATAACGATCCAAAGCATACTGCAAGGATCATAAGGCAGTTTGTTCAAGAGCACAATATCGAAGTATTAGAGTGGCCACCTCAGTCCCCTGACGCATCACCCATTGAGAACTTATGGGAGATCTTAGACAAGAGAATTGACCGCTCAAAAGCTACATCTTCAGAACAACTGTGGGGAGAAATCCAGAGAGACTGGTATGCGATCAGTAGTGACGAATGCAGGCGTTTAGTAGACTCTATGGGTAAGAGGTGCAGGGCAATCCTCAAAAATAAGGGTTACCCCACGAAGTACTAATGCAGTCCTATGCAAAAAAGACTGTTCCTGTACGTTTCATAAGACTGAGATCAAGTACAATATATTTGTTTCAATTGGCTCTATTTTTTTGACCCTGTGGTCTGGTATTCTTTTGAATATTATTGATTATTACTGATTATTTTGTGTTGTGTTATCGATATAACTGACTATAGTACAATGTGACTCGGTTGTAATGGTTTCCATCATAGTTCAAACATGTCTAGTAATAAATGTGCACTTTATTCCAAACCTTTGCCAGGTGGCTCTATTATTTTGACCGCCACTGTACGTACTACAAAGCATTATGTTGTCAAAACTATCGATCGCTACGCCACAGCTCGGTTATTGGAGCAATAAATACGTTGTCTAGTTTGCATTCATTGCCTCTAGATGTCGATTATCTTCTGTTTGCTTTATTAGCGTCACTTGTTGCAAAATGGCTACTCTGGTGCGTAAATCATTTTGTGTTCTCCAGTGGTACCAAACTGATCCTCCATACGGATGAAACATTCGCATATGGTATCAACAGTTGGTAGACACAGGATGTGTGTGTAAAGGAAAATGTCACACGAATTCAAACCGCTTTCCACCGTATTACTACAAAATCAACTCGTCGTGCCACCGGGAGTTACAAATGTCTACAAAAACAGTTTGGCTTGTTTTGAGACGTCAGTTGGTTATGAAACTATACAAGTTACAGCTGTTACAAGCTCTTCGACATGACGACAAACGTAAACGTGTGGCATTTTCTCACTAGCTTCAGAGTACTATTGACTGTGATAATATTTTCGCACAACTCATCGTGTTCAGTGACGGAGCGACTTTCCGCCTTAGTGGGAAAGTAAAGAAACACAGAGTTCGAATTTGGGGTCTACAGAACCCACATGCACATACTGAAAATGTATGAGATTCACCCATAGGCATTGTCTTTTGAGTGATATCCCAGTTATCTGTTTACAGCCCATTTTTCTTTGATGGAAACACTGTTAACTGGTAGCAATATCTTGCTATGTTACAAAACTGGTTGTTTCCGAGGCTGAATAAGGACAACTTCATTTCAAAATAAGACGGGCACCTCGTCACTGGAGTCGCGAAGTGCGTGAATGTCAGAATGAAACTCTATCGAACCGGTGTATTGGTCGTCAGACAGTCGGCAGATTATTTGGTCCATTGACCGTGACCGTGCCAAATATCTCACGAAATAAGCGTTAGACGAAAAAACTACAAAGAACGAAACTTGTCTAGGTGGCGCTGCCATAGGTCAAACGGATATCAACTGCGTTTTTTAAACATGAACCCCCATTTTATTACATATTTGTGTAGTACATAAAGAAATATGAATGTTTTAGATGGACCACTTCTTTCGCTTTGTGATAGATGGCGCTGTAATAGTCACAAACATATGGCTCACAATTTTAGACTAACAGTTGGTAACAGGCAGGTTTTTTAAATTAAAGTACAGAACGTAGGTACGTTTGAACACTTTATTTCGGTTGTTCCAATGTGATACATGTACCTTTGTGAACTTATCATTTCTAAGAATGCATGCTGTTACAGCGTGATTACCTGTAAATATCACATTAATGCAATAAATGCTCAAAGTTATGTCCGTCAACCTCAATGCATTTGGCAATACGTGTAACGACATTCCTCTCAACAGCGAGTAGTTCGGCTTCCGTAATGTTCGTACATGCATCGACAATGCGCTGACGCATGTTGTCAGGCGTTGTCGGTGGATCACGATAGCAAATATTCTTCAACTTTCCCCACAGAAAGATATCCGGGGACATCAGATCCGGTGAACGCGCGGGCCATGTATGGTGCTTCGACGACCATTCCACCTGTTATGAAATATGTTATTCAACACCGCTTCAATCGCACGCGAGCTATGTGCCGGACATCCATCATGTTGGAAGTACATCGCCATTCTCTCATGCAGTGAAACATCATGTAGTAACATCGCTAGAACATTACGTAGGAGATCAGCATACATTGCACCATTTAGATTGCCATCGATAAAATAGGGTCCAATTATCCTTCGTCCCATAATGCCGCACCATACATTAACCCGCCAAGGTCGCTGATGTTCCACTTGTCGCAGCCATCGTGGATTTTCCGTTGCCCAGTAGTGCTTATTATGCCGGTTTACGTTACCGCTGTTGGTGAATGACGCTTCGTCGCTAAATAGAACGCGTACAAAAAATCTGTCATCGTCCCGTAATTTCTGTTGTGCCCAGTGGCAGAACTGTACACAACATTCAAAGTCGTCGCCATGCAATTCCTGGTGCATAGAAATGTTGATGTTGCTTTCTCAACACCGACGTTTTTGAGATTCCCGATTCTCGCGCAATTTGTCTGCTACTGATGTGCGGATTAGCCGCGACAGCAGCTAAAACACCTACTTGGGCATCAACATGTATTGCAGGTCGTGGTTGACGTTTCACATGTGGCTGAACACTTCCTGTTTCCTTAAATAACGCAACTATCTGGCGAACGGTCCGGACACTTGGATGATGTCGTCCAGGATACCGAGCAGCGTACATATCACACCCCCGTTGGGCATTTTGATCACAATAGCCATACATCAACGCGATATCGACCTTTCCCGCAATTGGTAAACGGTCCATTTTAACAGGGGTAATGTATCACGAAGCAAATACCATCCGCACTGGCGGAACGTTACGTGATACCACGCACTTATAAGTTTGTGACTATTACAGCGCCATCTATCACAAAGCGAAAAAAGTGGTTCAACTAAAACATTCATATCTCTTTACGTACTACACGAAAATGTAATAAAGAAATGGGGGTTCCTATTTAAAAAAACGCAGCGCCATCTAGCGGGCCAACCATAGCGCCATCTGGTTTCCCCCTCCAAGCTAGACGAGTTTCGATCTTTGTAGTTTTTTCGTTTGATGCTTATTTCGTGAGATATTTGGCCCGGTCACGATCAATGGACCACCCTGTATGTGTCTCGTGGATGCCTTATGTAGATATTGATGTCCCCACTGGGTTCTTCTTAGCAAGTCGCGAGTTCATTGCCCCTATATTGAATGGTGCAAGGACGAAGAGTGGTGCAAAATAAAATTCCAGATTATGACTCGGCTGAAATAAAGGAACGGACACTGACTTACAATGCCACGAATATCTCTCCAAATTTATTCAAACTTTGCCTTGGACAGCCTGCAGACGCACAGAACCAGTAAAAGAAAATTTTGAAACACTGTGAATAACAGTCTCGTTGCATGCAGTATTCTTTAACATTTAGTCCGTATATCTTCCAGAAATATCACACGGAACATTTCAGTGTCACTTAGTGCCTTATCATTTACAACACACGTCTTACACCAATCGCGACTCCTGCAGACGTTTAATCACAGTTTCGCGCCGATCTCCTGCTGCTCGCTTCTGACTGGTCTATCTCAGCATCTAACAAAACCGAGCGAGGTGGCGCAGGTGGCACACTGGACTCACACTCGGGAGGACAACCTTTGTAACCCGCGTCCGGCCATCCTGATTTAGGTTCCCCGTGATTTCCCCAAATCGCTTTAGGCAAATGCCGGGGTAGTTCCTTTGAAAGGGTACAGCCGACTTCCTTCCCCATTATTCTATAATCTGATGGGATCGATGTCCTCGTTATTTGGTCCCCTCTTCTCAAATCAACCAACCAACCATCTAATAAACGTTCGCATTAATTAAAACATCTAACTTTTCTCATAAAAATTGTTAAAGGTGTTGAAAATATTAAATGATTGTTCTCAGTGCAAGCGAGAACACCGGTATGGTTGAAAGCTAAAATTTAATAGTAATCTGCAAAAGCAAATTGTGTGCGATATGCGGCTTGGCGCCCTGCCCGAAAGCTTGCTCCCCAATTCTCGCGTATAGAGAAGCCTCTCGAACGCTCCGTGTTCCCACTCTGCGTGAGCCTCTGGTGTCGCGTGGTGTGAGGTCAGCTTGAAAGGTCCTGTACGGCTGTGGGTCTGTCCGAAAAGATTTACTGAGTGATGGGCTCGCCGCCAATTACTTTTAACTCCAAACATGCCGTTTCTACGAGCTAAAAATCATAAAAACACCTCGTGCTTTAGTGTCCTGCCAGGCTCCGTCAACGTCTGTCCAAGCTGTTAACTTTCTAGAGTCCCGCTCAAGATGCGTCAGGTTGTAACAAAATCTTTAATAATTTTCCGCATACGAAAAATAGATGAGAGAGTAACTTGTCCTCTCTCAAGCTGCCGGCTACTGATGCAGCTCGACTCTAGACGCTGCAGCCTGTAACGTAATGTAGGAATCAAAGCGGAGCGCAATGTGGCATAAATGCCACAACCTTGTAAATAAATCTGAAATCTTCCAGTTACCCCAGATCTTTTCATATGTATCATAAACACATGACTCAGAATGAACATGTAACACGAATACTCTACATTTTAGATCTGCATATTCGTTGTGTTGTGCTAACACGTTTTGCTTCAAGTTAAAATTCCTCTGCAAAAGAATGGTTCAAATGGCTCTAAGCACTATGGGACTTAACATCCGAGGTCATCAGTCCCCTAGACTTAGAACTACTTAAACCTTACTAATCTAAGGACATCACACACATCCATGCCCGAGGCAGGATTCGAACCTGCGACCGTAACAGCCGCGCGGTTCCGGACAGAAACACCTAGAACCGCTCGGCTATAGCGGCCAGCAATTCCTCTGCAAACTATCGATATGTGGATCAACTATTACAACTTTTTTCCTGGACTCATCACTAGCAGAAATAATATGTTAGTGTACCTTGCCTCGAGCCCATCACTCGGTAAATCTTTTCGGACAGACCCACAGTCGTACAGGACCTTTCAAGCTGACCTCACACCACGCGACACCAGAGGCTCACGCAGAGTGGGAACACGGAACGTTCGAGAGGCTTCTCTATACGCGAGAATTGGGGAGCAAGCTTTCGGGCAGGGCGCCAAGCCGCATATCGCACACAATTTGCTTTTGCAGATTACTATTAAATTTTAGCTTTCAACCATACCGGTGTTCTCGCTTGTGATCAACAGAAATGTGTGCAGTGAAATGAATGCTTACAAGTAACTTAATTTGGTGAACTGGTGTCAATTACAATATTATAACATGAGAATACAATAACAAAGGTACAAAATATACCATTAAAGATCATAACAATACAGATAACATTTATGGTAATACGGGCTTTACAAAAGAATCGAACTAACATATGCATCAGTGTTACAGGAATTATGATATAAGTGAATATATAAAATAATGAGAATAGTTTTCGAAACATTAATTTCACACATGAGCATTAAAACAGAACAGAATAAATAATGTCTAAACATCTTTACAAAGAAAATAACATATTATTTGAAAAATTCTGCTACATAAATCTTATTAGCTAAACACATAAAGACAGGAAAAAGACAAATACACAAGGTTACATAAACACATAGCGGAATAATACAAAAGGAAAGACAGGGTTCGTTTTCAGGGTAACATTTGGTACTGCAGTCCAACCCAAAACTTCATTCCATAGATCTTTCGTCTTATTTCAACATTTTTTTCCACCAAAAAAATCCAATCGAAGCTTGCTTTCTGTATTTATATGTTCACATATTTTTTACCTCATTATTTATTTTCCATTATCTTACCTCATCATTTATTTCCAAGAAAATCCTATCTAAACCTGTTGTCCCTAAACCCTACTTTTTTGTTCATATCCTCTTTCAAAATACTTTTTGGCCAAACCATTTTCTTACAGCTTTTCAATACATTTCTTCCAATTCATCACAACTCGTTCTCTTATATAGCTTACCCCATCTTAAGCTAACTTAAATCTACTGAGCTCAGATGCTAAACTAAGGGACGAGGTATTGCAGCAGCATAAAACAATTAACACAAACAGCAATGATAAAAAATGCAAATTAGTAAAGCAAGCAGCATAAATTAGCAAAGCAAATGCAGTATTACAACTAATATAAGGCAATGCACAGCAAACAAGAATAATAAATCCGTAGTGGTTCAAATGGTTCAAATGGCTCTGAGTACTGTGGGACTCAACTGCTGAGGTCATTAGTCCCCCAGAGCTTAGAACTAGTTAAACCTAACTAACTTAAGGACATCACAAACATCCATGCCCGAGGCAGGATTCGAACCGGCGACCGTAGCAGTCTTGCGGTTCCAGACTGCAGTGCCTTTAACCGCACGGCCACTTCGGCCAGCAAATCCGTAGTAAAACTGGCTTAACAGAGTAATACAAAGTCAAATTCAGTAACATTATGTCTGGCAAACAGCAGCAGCAAATGCAATAACTTATATCTAAACATGATAATGCTCAAGCAGAAAAAATATTACAGTAAAAATGGCCATGTTTAATACCTATGTCACATCTTAACACTAGGGTGATGCATCACCTTAACTTACACTACTAAATAAGTTACCCAGTCATTGACAAAAGTTATGTATGCAATTCCTATGAAGGGAAATGTCTTTTAGTGCTCCCTCATTTTTTTGAAGTAGATTATAAAGTTATTATTTACTGGATCTGTAGGCATAAAATATCTATATTAGTACATCTATAAAATTTTATATTAACCAATGCTGCAGTGCAGCTAGAAACTAGATATTAAACAAAATGAGCAATCTCTAAACTGCAAAGACAATAGACCTACAATGTTTCTCATCATTTCATTAGGCATTTTAGTAAATATCATACATTAAGAGCTCCACAATGTAATCATATGTTTTCAAGTTTGAGCGTGTCGTATTTGCGATGCTTTCGACAAAGAAATGACAATAGTGAGGATAATGGCCTCTTTTTTTTCTCCACCTAATGGCTTTCTTTTGTCAGATGACTATCTCTCAGCTGGGCGCCCAAAACGCATTATGTCAAGGTCACTTACCTCTCTTACTGAAATATTTACGACAGCAGTTTCCGCTACAGTGACAGTCTCATATAAAAATATTTTCACAGGTTGAGAATTTGCGTTACAAATGTGTAGAAAATAAAATCCTATAAATATAACAGTGTCCAAAAAATTTTTGACAGCATTGTAATACATTCACGCATGTACACACATTTCATAATTCTTAAAGTACGATTCTTGGTTTCCAACATCCTTTTCCACAAATCAGAGCCCCTAACCACTACTCATTATTCCTTACCTTATTATACATATACATATTCGTCGACACTTCTCCAATATTTCATCATAAGAAATACGTAGCATAATCAAATTCCTCATATACGGTAGCATCATCTTATTGATCATAAACATATCTCAACAGCATAATACACATCATCGTCGTAATAATATCATAACATCTCAGTCAATTCTCAAAATCGTCGTAGCTTCCTCCAATAATTTCAAAACCAAAAAAAAATTCTCTGCTCATTTCAATAGTGTCATCTACCTCAAACGTACTTTAAAAATCATGATCCCATACCAAATACATCATTCAAAGCTCTCATAGTATCACAATGGTTCCGATGAATATGAAGGGTTCACACAGTACAGACAAAATACAATTTCATAAGTGTGAAGTTATCCAGCTGTGTAATTGCGTAAACATCTGTCACTGATGTAGTAAAAAAAAAGTTTATCTCTCTCAGTTAAATGATCAGATAGCTGTGTAATTATGTGTTAGAGAAATATGGTACCGATGTGTAAAGTTGTATAAGCAAATACCATATTAGCTAGGGCTCCTTGTGTTTGCCAGACACATGGTACATAAAGTAAGCGTGCACCCCCCTGAGGATTAATGTAATTATACCCTCAGGTGTTACAGATTACAGCAATGGAATGAAATGTATCACGGAAAACCTTTGTATCATTGTACTTCAAATATCTTTAAAAATAAATGTTTTAAGAACAAAATTAATCACTCAAATACGTGTATTGTAGCGGTAAACTGTGCGTCTTGTTGTAAGATAATCTCTGTGGAAGTGTTGTAGTTATCGTCCTCCAAAAGCTAAATTCTGCAGAAGTCAATGTACTTACCTCATGATAAACAAAAGTGAAGTGCTTTGCGTATAGATATCTTAGTTATTACGCTTATTGCCGTGATGAAGAAAGTACTGTGCTGTAACGTATTGTTGTGCTATGGAAAAGGCTGCCTCCTTGTAGCTATACCACAAAAGTTACTACTAAAATATGTTTTACTTTCCAGGATAATTCAGAAAAACTGTGCAGATATAAAACAGATACACCGCAAAAGCAACAATGTAAATTGTGTCACACATTAGTAGCATCGTGATTTAATCGTGTAGCTGTCAAATAAACTAACCACTGTGTCATCTGGTATCTCTCAGAAAGCACTTTAAATCCATAATGTATTTTCAAGTAAACCAAAATGTTGCAGTAAAATCTCATTAGCAGTACTGTTATATGTTCTAAGTATGTAAGCCATATATTCATTACGTAATCATGCAACTAACAAGCAAGAATGTACACACACAGTAACACTGTGTCCTCTGTTCACTATCACAATGCAGTGGTAATTACTGTCTAAATATGTTCCCTAGGTTCTAGGCTGGATAGTTAACTTTAACACATTGTT
The DNA here is from genome assembly GCF_021461395.2 of Schistocerca americana. Lineage (NCBI taxonomy): Eukaryota > Metazoa > Arthropoda > Insecta > Orthoptera > Acrididae > Schistocerca > Schistocerca americana. The sequence continues at coordinate 405,550,727 of NC_060121.1, read as the reverse complement.
GCATGTTAACAGTTTCTAAGTCTGACAATGCATACTAGAAATGTGAAGTGAAAAGTTTTATGGCAAAGACAAAGTTAAAAAGCAGATTATCTTTCAATAAACGGTTTTACATGTGAAATGTGGTGCAAGCCTTTACTCTTACTACTATGCAGAGCTCCAGCTTCAACAGAATCATCGTGTGGTATATGGTACATTGGTAAAGAATGCTCAAATTTTTCTCAAGGTTAGCGTCTATGTTATTTTTCTCTGAGCCAGCCGGCGCACGTGGCTGCCTGCGGTGCGAGTCATTGTCTGCTATCTCTTTGTTGGCGTGCGTCGTTTTTGGGATTAGGAGACCTAACTTCTACAAATTCACAATGTCGAGAGGGCCCTGCCCTGTTTGAATCCCGCCAGTTCTGATGCAATTCAGGTCCGTCGTTACGATTAAATCGTGTGGTCAAGTCGGTATATCCCATAATTTCTTTCTTGTCGGTCACGTGGTGGAGGATTTCTCCCTGATTCGTAACTGCGCGCTGAACTGTTGCGTCTGAAGATATTCTGTCTCCCTTGATATTAATTGTTTTGGTCCCCATATTGTCTGTTTCTATGGTTATCTCTGTCATATTCATTACCACGGAAATGTGATGTTTCTCTGTAACTATTATTCTGCCAACGGTTGTCATACGGATGGTGTCTGTTTTGGTCACGATTTGTGTTGTGAGAATAGCCTTGTCGTGTCCAGTTATTATTTCTTTCATCGCGGAATTGTGACGGTTGTGACCTGTAATTGTTGTGTTCCTGTTTTCGCGTCCCGCGATTGTCAGTGTCAATTTCCAATTCTTGTAAAGGTCCCTGAAAAGCTTCAATGTCGTCTTTGCAACGTCCTGCCAAAATAATATGTCGTAAATGTTCAGGTAATTTGATTAAGCAAATGCGGATGAGTTCTGAGGGGCTGTATGGGTTTGACAGATACTGATTCTTGTGCAACATGTCTTCAAAATATTTCGTAAGACTGGAAAATTCAGATTGTTCGAAAGTTTCATCATTATGATGCTATGTTTTACTCGGTCTTGTGTAGCTTGAGACCAATATGCTGAGAGGAAGGCATGATAAAATTCTCCTTCACTGTGGCAATCGTGAATGACCGATCGCATTCTTACAGCTGGTTCATTCTCTAAATAGCCACATATAAATTCTAATCTGTGCTCTAATGACCAGTTGGGAGGAATATAATGAGAGAATTGATGGAGCCACGCTTGTGGATGAATGTCGTTGCCAGAATTCTTAAATGTTTTGAATTTACGTGTAGTAATGAACAGCTTATAGCCAAAATCATCATGTCGGCGAGTCGCTTGTCGGTCATTGTTACGTCGTTTCGGCGGTTCCATCTCAAAATTCGGTGTACCTTGCCAGTTTCTTTCATAAATTCTGAAGTGCCCTGTGTTATTATTTTGTGGCTGTTCCGTATTTCTGTGTCCCTCTTCCCGTATTGGAGCGCGAGCGTCCTCAGAAATACGTAATTCTTGTATTACCTGTGTCAGCTGATCTTGTACTTCCAGGATTTCTCTTTGGTGTTGCGTATTAATTTGATTCTGATTTTGTTTGAATTTCCTAATTTGTTCGCACTCTTCTGTGTCATTAAAGACTACCGGTTTTGTGTCATTCAGATTATCATCCACCTTCGTAGATAAATTATTTAGCTGATCCGAAAGTTCAACTACTTTCTCTGATAATGAACTAATTTCCTCCATGTGTATTTATGAACCAATTTTCAGAGTATCTACTGTGTCCTTTAAGTTTTCCTGAGATTTTGCAAGTTGCGTAACCGAATTGCTAGAGGCAACTGAGTCAATTTTAGCTTGCAAGGTCTCATGATTTTCATGAACAATAGTTTGCAGTTCTTTTATGGCTGCTTCGTGATTCTGTAATGCATTTTCATGACGCGAAAAAATAGCTTGAAAATGCTCACAAATATGTGTTTTTACGTCATTACAGGCTTTTTGACATTTAAAAATGGTTCAAATGGCTCTGAGCACTATGGGACTCAACTGCTGTGGTCATAAGTCCCCTAGAACTTAGAACTACTTAAACCTAACTAACCTAAGGACATCACACACATCCATGCCCGAGGCAGGATTCGAACCTGCGACCGTAGCGTTCGCGCGGTTCCAGACTGTAGCGCCTTTAAGCGGCTTTTGACATTTCGATTCGATGTTTTGTAACTCAGTAGTTAAATCTTCACGTGTTTGTTCAAGTGTGGTGTCTTAACTTCCGAAGATTTTGTTCCATTGTGTCTAACTGTTGCTGTGTTTGTCTCTGGTGTTGTTCCATTGTGTCTAACTTTTGAAGATTTTGTTCCATTGTGTCTAACTTTTGAAGATTTTGTTCCATTGTGTCTTAACTTTTGAAGCTTTTGTCCCATTTGTTGCATTAATTGTAATAACAATGCATAGGTGTCTGAAACATGTTCCTCAGTGCTATTCGGCAATGCATTTGAACCGGCAATATTCGCATTTTGAAAAGCAGAAAATGTGTCTTGACTTATTTGAGAAAACGGCGAGGACGCAAAACCTGAATCTACAGTATTTGCAAGATTGTGTCCTGTCATTTCGGATTCCTGAGGCAAGCTGTTGCCGACCGATCGATCGATAATGCTTCCTTGTTCACTAATTGTTTCACTGCGGCCGGCCGTTGTGGTCGAGCGGTTTTAGGCGCTACAGTCTGGAATCGCGCGACCGCTACGGTCGCAGGTTCGAATCCTGCCTCGGGCATGGATGTGTGTGATTGTCCTTATGTTAGTTAGGTTTAAGTAGTTCTAAGTTATAGGGGACTGATGACCTCAGAAGTTAAGTCCCATAGTGCTCAGAGCCATTTGAACCATTTGTTTCACTACCTACACCATTATTTGCAGCCCGCTCCATTTCCCTATGCACAATTACCAAATTACTACTTTGAACATTAGTTAATTCATTACTCGGCGGCGCTAACACACTGCTTTCGTCTTCACTGTCATTTCTCAGTTTACTTTGGAGCCTAGTATTACGTTTTCCACACGTCATTATTGTCACAATATTTCACACGACAACACAGAAAAACACAATTTGAAGAGCAAAACAAGAAAACAGATTAACATAACATTGAAAATAATATCTCGTTAATTGCAAGCGCAGCTGCGAAATACTTGGTGCAAATCTACATGCATGCCACAACTGTTTTACTGTACAAGAATGAAAAACTAGAACTACAAAGGAAATTCTCTCTACAATTACGCGCTAGCAATAAACAAAGACTGCACTAAATGCACAAACTACAAGAAAAAATCAGAAGATTCCAGTGAGGTATCCTGGCTAAGGGTTGACATATGAAACGTCCCCTTAGAATAATTATACATGACGGTGTTTAAACTGACACACAATATTTTTTTTAGCGCAACGCAGTCTGACTATCAAAAATCCCTACAAAAGAATGGCCCTGACTAACATTAACCTATACCTTTCACAAATCACTTACCTCACAAAAATCTTCGTTACTCGAACTACTGCAATACAGCGAGCGCCACTACAGCCGGCTAAATAAAAGATTCAAACTACTGAAGGCACTAACTACTGATAGGCATAGTTAGCAAATGAAAGATTTTAATAGAGAACAAACAGCGTATTTACCTCAATAGTGTTGAAAATTCATAAATATATAGCAGTTCATGACATCCAGTCTTACAAATTTCAAAACTCCACCATTTCTCTCCCCACATCCACCACTGCTGGCGGCTCACCTCCAACTGCGCAACGCTACGTGCTGTTAACATCCAGCTGCCCAACACTACAATGGCAGACAACAATGCAAACTAGCCACAGACTGCACACAGCACAGCCAGTGATTTTCATACAGAGCGCTGCGTGGCGTTACCAATATAAAAACCTAAACAGCCTACTTACAACTGTCCTTCAGAAGGTGAATGGGACACGCAGTCAGTTATTACATTTGCTGCGTCAATTTATTGGGTCGTTTGCATTTATAGGGAAAAGATAAAACTCGTCGAATACATGTGCACTGGCGAATGAAGTACTGATGTCAAAGGCTAAAAGCTTCAAATACAAGATTCACATTGTAATTAACCGCGAGAAAATGATCTTGCAAATGTATGTCATGCAATGTTCTGCTAGTTTCGCGTACCGAAAACCGTAGTTAAATCACGACAAGTGGAGTGCAATCGGCCTTTCAGACACTGATGATAGACTTAAAATCCCCTCTGAAATATTCCCGATAATGAATCCTCATGCCCCACTGCCAGTTTGCTGAGGTTTGGCTGCTCCACCTATAGAAGAAAAAAAAAAAAGCTGATATAACTGTCGAACTAACATGCATACTACACTTTTCCCACTCACACACACACAGTAACTTAGTTAGATACGTATTTCATAGATCACGAAAGTTGCGTCTCAGCTCGGGATCAGAGTCAAGGTGCATGAGTGCAATGCTCATTATAAAAGAAATCTTTGGTCATAAAAACAAGCGACTGCAGTCCTCGTTCTTTTCTCTGAATTCTTATTTAGGAATATGACAGGAACGGCCAATCGAAGCAAAAAATTCTAGTAAACATGGGCTTTAAAATGCATACCGCAAGAGCTGTAATCACTTGTTCCATAATTAGGTGTCTTTCACTATAAAGACGATAACAAAGTGCACGTAACTCTTTAAGGTAGGCACTTTAGAGTCCCTGTTTAATGGACTTTTTTTGTTTTGGTCCATACTACCACTTCAGAAAATTTGTACAGCATTTAGCTTGCAGCAGAAGAGATTTGTTTCACAGTATCGAAAATAAAGAAGTGCTCATAGCTCTTAAGGTATGCTTTTTAGAGACCATACTTACTGGATTTGTTTCTTCGAATGATTGTTCCTGTCATATCGCTCAACATTGACCGTTGACTGTTCCTCCTGGGACACCGTATAATTTATCGTTAAGATGGCCACTGTGCGAAGCGCTAACACCGCTACAGTGAGAACAAGAGATAAAGCCGGCACCACCTTATATTTTATTACTAGTGGGCCATCTGACCATGGAAAAGTTGTAGGAGAATGTAAAGGATCCCCGGGTCTATGTCAAGACTGAGATTAACAGGCATTTGTTTGCTGTAATCACTGACCAAAATCACCAATAAAAATGGACAGAGAAGAAAATGACGCTAACAGTGTGATGAGGTATCAAAAGTGTGGAAAACTGTATGGGGAAAGCGCAACAAGATCTGCTTGTCTGGACAACCTGTGAAATGAGAGTTAACTATGCATTGAGATGCCACAAATTATAACCAAATTCATCAACACAAGTTGCTCACGAAAGTAAGCAAGCGACGAGATGCGCAGCATATGGTACGCTGTACCGCAAATGTGACACTTAACACTTCCCCAAAATCAGAAAACCGTGCACCCATCAGCAACAAATCCAACCAGTAGATGAGTAATGCTCATAGCAGGTGGAGACAGAATAACCACGAAACGTAGATCTCCCTGAAAAACTCTCTACTCTCAAAAAAAAAAAAAAAAAACCTCTATATGCGATAGACTACTCAATGCTGTTGTCAATGTGATAGAAGAGAATATCGCTTATTTCAGGAAAAAAATGGTGGAGCGCTGCATAAACTTCACTTTCTTAGCGTTCAAAACGTATCTTCACAAAAAAGAGGTTGGTACAGGAATGGAGCATATCCCATCGATAGGTCGGCTACCACTCGCCAAGCACAGCAGCTGGACGACTTAATTCAAACGGGTAGGCCTACATCAAACTTTGGAGAGAAAGCAATGTACCTTCAGACGCTGGTCGGGTGTCGTCTCGGTGTCTCTCCTTTTGATGTCGGAAAAGAATAGGCAAAAAATGTTGTGTATGGGACTTAGCATCTGAGGTCAGCAGTCCCGTAGACTTAGAACTACTTAAACCTAACTAACCTAAGGACATCATACTCATCCATGCCCGAGGCAGGATTTGAACCTGCGACCGAGCAGCAGCGCGGTTCCGGACTGAAGCGCCTAGAACCGCTCGGCCACAGCGGCCGGCAGCTAAATGGCAGCATGTATCACTTGTTTATACTGAATACTGAGTGGTCGTGAAAATTATTTTTAAAATAAATTAATTGTTTTTGTACACCAACTGGTTCTCCACAATATGGAGCGTTCTCACATGGACTTCATTTACAGGGTATTCTTAAAAAATTTCTTCTTTCGAGATACAGCTCAGACCGTGTAAGGCTAGACTCGTTTAAAAACATGAGCAGCTCTGCGGTTTAGAGCTCCCTGATGGCCAGTTTACGTCGACACCTGTTTTGTGTCTGCCGACGCGGTGTTGACAAGAGGCGCATGCCAGCGGTTCCTTTGTGGGTTAACACTCGGGCCGGCCGCTGACCTCCTCTGTACCCGCTGCTTGGGACCTTCCTCACGTCTCTCCACAGCTCGCCAGGTCCAGAAACAGTCGTACGACTCAGTTAGCAAGTTTTGCAATTGTGCACAACACTATCCGGCACATGATAATCCTGCCTTCATGTATCTCAATGACTGAAAGTTAGAATGAATGCAACTGTGTGACTAAGGAAAATTTAATATTAACGTTCTTTGTCTTGATGTCTCGATTCAGTTTGTCTACTCACAAAGGAAAGCAAATCAAAACATGGTTTCCACTGCAAAAGTTAAGTGCAAATCTTGACATAGTCAATCTCTTTACTCAAATTTTTCTGCCCACAGAACTCGTACGTTCAACAAACTACTGGTGCTCTACCTTAAATCAGTCTTTGGGAAAGTCTAAGTGAGACCTGTGTCATACACAGAAAGTTCAGGGAGAATGGCGTGATTTAAATTAGACAGGAAGTTCTCGCAATAAAGGCTGGTCAACGCACAAAAATGACACAGAGGAAGACAGACTTTCTAACATAAGTATGGTCTCGATCGCTCAGCACTCTATTAGCAAAAGCTGGCGTCTGACAAATCTTCAAAACGGCTCGGCAGTTACCCCAGGGCGTAATTCGCAACTGGTGGTAAGACAAAAAAGTCTCATAAAGACGTTGGTAACGCGCTCACTGATCATGCAGATTACAAAATTGCTAAATCCTTCTCATGCCACACAGAAAAATGATCTCTCACGTCACAGCATGATTCGCCACACCCTTTACAATATTAAACAACTGGCAGAAACTAATGGTTTCCTCAAAGAAAGATAAATCACCTGACAACAAAACTTATTACACACAACATGGACAGAAATCCAAAACAAAATTAGATAACACACTGGCAGGGGGGAAGGGGAGGGGGGGGGGGGGGATTACAGTAACGATACATTACATTTTGTTACATCTCCAAAACTTTGTTGGAAACAGAAACCATAATATGTATGGTCAGTATTCACCGCCTACTGCTATTGACTGTAGCTGTACTTCATTACCTGGAAATGGAGATGAGCGTACGGCATTGTGGACCAGGAGTGCCCCGTTCGGGGAAGTTCGGCCGCCGAGGGCAAGTACTTATTGCATTAGACTCCAGATTGGGAAACTTGCGCGTCGGAAATGGGGATGAGATGATGATGAGGACAACACAACACCCAGTCCCTGAGCGGAGAAAATCTCCTGCCCCAGCCGGGAATCGAACCCGGGCCCCTTGGCGTGGCATTCCGCCACGCTGACCATTCAGCTAACGGGGACGGACACTTCATTACCTAAAATATTTGCAAAACAGCTCATACAACTTGGGATTATTGCGCCATGGGATTTTGAGATTGGCCATTGTGGACATACTGGTGCTCACGATTAACAATAAAATATTTTGGCAAGAAGCATCATCACTTTACCCCTGATTTTTCCCTGCACAAAGAAACTACTGTAGAAACCTCAAGAGTTATATAACGATGAAATAAAAATTTATTGCTAAACACAAACAAGAACTTTACCAGTTTTAATATATGTGACGGGACACACTGATACATCAGTGTTGCCCATCTCGGCCAACATGTCATCTGTAGCCTTGTCATACTTCAGCACAGAGATAGACTTGGCACCCAGCTACCTTCATTATCTGCGAAATGCAGAAATGCCAAGATTTTGGGCCGCGAGCCGTGACTGGGCAGGAGTGCCGTTCCGGCCTCGCTGCACATTTCCCTCACCGCCACGACACACTATCTCAGCGTGAGGTGGGGGAAGAGAGGAAACTGCAGATGCGCCGCATTTATATGGCAGTGCAGCCGTACTGCGTACGACTTGGGTTTGTATTTCACATTTCGCAACAATATAGATCACAAACAAAACAAATTTCCAGTATTTTTCGGAGCGATGAGGACATAATATACTTTTGATCTGATACAGTCTGTCAGCATAGGACAGACACAGACAATTTCATAGATTTTAGCCATGTATTAATGATTTATTTAGTTTCGTAATCGAAAAAAGATCTTTCACAGAAATACGTCGGTCAAAATATTGTAGCACTTTTGCAATCTCATTATGGAGACGTGGAAACTCTACCTGAGGAAAGCAATATATATCCCCTTGACAGGTTTAACGCAAAAGTATTTGTCATTCAAACGAGAATTACCTTGCAGGTCAATCAGTTACATCTGCACATGCACAAGGGTGTTTTCAACTGAAACGATAAACGGTTTCGAAAACAGATGTAAGATCGGCAGTGACCTCAGAACGTTTAGGAAACTATTCTTGTAATTCTTTCAAAGCCACAATGAATTAATCAAACCTTGAGTTTTCATTAACACCACTGACCTTTGAGAAAAGGCGGTGTTTCTTGTTGGAATGTGTCCCCTTCACAATGCGGTTTTCTTTTTAAAGGCATCCGCATCAAATCAAACCCCAGTTGTTTCTCACCCTACGGTTTCTTACCGTGGAGAATAAAATGTGTGGTCTGCAATCCATTCCTGATGTTCTAAATTTCATCCCTACACTCAGTTTCCCTTCATATATTCAACAATAGAGAATTTAAAACAGAAAAATCGTCCCAGCCTTTCCCCTTTACTTAATCAACGAACTTTTCAGTGGTGTATAAAGTCTCCACACTCTATGTGTGCCGGCCGGTGTGGCCGTGCGGTTATAGGCGCTTCAGTTTGGAACCGCGTGACCGCTACGGTCGCAGGTTCGAATCCTGCCTCGGGCATGGATGTGTGTAATGTCCTTACGTTAGTTAGGTTTAAGTAGTTCTAAGTTCTAGGGGACTGATGACCACAGATGTTAAGTCCCATAGTGCTCAGAGCCATTTGAAGCCACTCTTTGTGTAGTTCCATCGAATTCTGTTGCAATTGACAGTGGAATAATGCATGTAACATCAGAAATTTTACTATTCGTACCATCAGTTTCTTCACGAGCTGCAAGCCCGCAAATTTAGCGCAAGAGTACCTGTTGATATTCAGAACAATTAACCCCGCCTGTCGTCGTTGTAATTTTGTGCTCTTTCATTGTCAACTAGACCTTTAATTTCTTTCTGTATGGCACTGTAATATCGTTTTATAGCAAAGTTGCAGTAGCTGTCGCTTCTGCAGTTGAATAATAAATACTGAGAATTCTCATTCCTCTCTTCTGTCTTTTTCATTCGTTTTTAAAGGCGTGTGACGATAGATTGCTAGACTGCCTCTTTTTGTGCAAACAGTCTCTGGAACTCTGAACGTTCTTCATACAACGAACAAATAGCAAACAGTAAACATCACGGACACCACGACTCTGTCGTACGTAGAGAGTTGTCCTGACAGAATAACTTCACACCGCAATACTAAAATAAATGTCGCGCTGTATCGAGTACTTCCGGGAATTAAAGAACAAAATCGAGACGGATGGAGACTTGGCCCTCAACGCAGACTGTACGCTCAGTCCGCGTGAAGTTTAGCATGCTGTGGGCGGCCTAGATATAGAGTCACACTTGTGGCTCCCAGTTCGGATCTGGAACGTGAATTTCTACTATTTCCACCGCACCATTTTCCTGCTCTCTCAGCTGTCCTACTGTACCGTTTCCCTGGACAGGGTTAACCCTCACAGTGTCTGGATCAGTGGTTTCACAAATTAGCCTCTGATTTTTAGGCTGGTTGCTGTTGCTACTTTCCCCTAAATTACTGTTCATGCTCTCGATCCCTCAAGAGACTTTGCACTGGTATCTTTCTGTTACAACACCAGCACTCTTATCTTTTTGCACGTACTCATCGAGATCTGTTAGCATTAACTTGAATGACTCCGTATCATTGTTTTCAACACAGAGCTGGGATCTCTGATGTTGTGTTCGTATGTGTCAATGAATAACTGTATCAGCTCGTCACTACTGTGTGGGTGGTCAAGATGTTGATTCTGTTTTAGAATCTCACCGAAGTACACTGAATAGTTTTGAAAAAGGGTTGCTGCCAGTGTCAGAGCTTTTGTCATCTTTAGACATACCTTCTTTTGTCCGGCTTGGTGAGTATAGCTTCATGATTTTGCGTTTCAAATTTCGTGAAGGCTGAAGGGTTTCTTGTGACTGGTAATACTTTCACAATTACATCGCTGATCATGTGACTGTTCAAGAACTTCAGTTTCCTCCGAATTGCCCAAGAGTTCGGCCGGCTGTCCTTAAACTGCCCATTCCATGATTTTATACGTAGGTCTCTGCTTGCGCTATAGGCAAGCAATTTCCTCGGCGAGAAGGAATGCTTGTCATCAAAGTCCTGTTTGATGGACGCAGCACTTTATGCTGCACATTATTCTCTCGCATTGGCCCTGTCTTGGATTAAGGCATGTGTGCCATTAAGCTGCAAATTTTCACAATTGCTCCACCCATTAGTGTCTCTCTGCCTGCTCTCTGTTAGGGCTATTAATGGCGCTGTGACTAGCGATCGCTCAGTCTCAACATTGAGTTTGAGCGAAGTAAACGCCCCAGATTCTGTGAGTTGAACTGTTTCTGTAGCTACAGGTTCATATCGTTCCTCAAGAGCCTCCGCTCTTTGAGATAGCGAGAAGTTAGTTTCCTCTACAGTCTGCATCCTCTGAGGAAGTGAGATGTTTGGCTCTGAGCGCTATGGGACTAAACATCTGAGGTCATCAGTCCTCTAGAACTTAGAACTACTTAAACCTAACTAACCTAAGGACATCACACACATCCATGCTCGAGGCAGGATTCGAACCTGCGACCGTAGCAGTCACGCGGTTCCAGGCTGAAGCGCCTAGCACCGCTCGTCTTTCTTCAAATTTGACTCAGACTGATCTCCTTACTTTCCACAATTTCTGTTACCTTGCCCAGTTGTTCGTCCACTGATGTCAATCGGGAATGACTTTTCTCTCTAAGTCTGTCATGTTTTCCCAAAAATTGTTTCCTATCTGTTTCGGCCTTTTCCCTTTGTGCTTCCTCTTTGCTACCGTTCTCCCGCTCGTCGTTTATAACTACTTCGGATTTGCTATCTCTCTCTTCTGCTTTCTTGTCGTCGCTTGTACACATTCCTTACCGCGTCGTGTGCCCACAGTACCAGCAGGTGGCATTCAATCTTTTGGTGGACAGTGGTCATCAGTTTTGATTGAGGGCTATAGGACACTGGTGACTAAAAAATATTGTAGAGTTGGTAACACAAGAGCATCTGCCATGCAAATACGTACTTCGATGCCGACGAAATTGTTGGAATTGGTCCTCCGTGGCCTCCCGTTTTCAACGAAAGTAGACGACGAACGGTGCGAACTGTGGCACGTGTACAATCGACAAAGATGGCTACTAGACTGTAGCTGGTGGTTGCTCTAGACACACCGGAGAAGTATACTTGTAACGTCTGGGTGACTCTTCAAAAGCTGTGGAGTAAACGGAGCCCGGCACTGTGCTACAGGTGCCTGTGTGCTGTTTAAAGGGCGCCGGCGTGGAGTGCACGTTGAAGCAATGAGAGACAAATCCAGAATGGGCCAACATCTACCACGAGTAAGTCGTGAGTTACAAAAGGTTCAAATGGCTCTAAGCACTATGGCACTTAACATCTGAGTTCATCAGTCCCTAGACTTAGAACTACTTCAACCTAACTAACCTAAGGACGTCACACACATCCATGCCCGAGGCAGGATTCGAACCTGCGACCGTAGCGGTCGTGCTGTTCCGGACTGAAGCACCTATAGCCGCTCAGCCACAACGGCCGGCGTGAGTTACAGAAGAGCCTCGCTCAGACAGCTACTACATGTGGTGTGCAAGTTAGAAGTCGGCTGTGTCTTCAGTTCTACGCAAAAAGAGACGGAGAATATTTTGTGACGTGTGTTCTCTCTCTCTGTCCCACAGTACATGCAGTAGCTGTTGTCCCCTGACAGCTGGCGACGTTGGGTATGCGCCACAGGGGTACACTATTTGTTTTCAACTCACTTCCGAATGATTTATGTACGGAACACTATCGTTATTTCTTGTAAATGTAATATACACTAAGACAAAACAAAATAGAATCACCACGAAGGAATTGTCTGAATGGGACAGAAATCGGTAGAAGTGATGTACATGTACAGACAAGTAAATGATTAAAATTTCAAAAAAATTGGACGATTTATTCAAGAGAACGAGCTTCCCAGATAGAGCATGACGTAACGCGTTGGTCAACCTCTGGCCCTTAGGCAGGCAGTTATTCGATTAGACACTGATTGCTAGAATTTCTAAATGGCCTCCTTAGAGATACTGTGCCAAATTCTGACCAACTGGCGCGTTATATCGTCAAAATTACAATCTGGTTCGAGGGCCCTGCCCTTAATGCTCCAGACTTTCTCAATGAGGGAGAGATCCGATGACTTTGCCGGCCAAGGATACGGTTTCGCAAACACGAAGACAAGCAGTAGAAACTGTCGCATTTGTGGGCGGGCATTGTCTTGCTTAAATGTATGCCCAGGATAGCTTGTCATGAAGTGGAACAAAACCGGGCGTAGAATATCGTCGACGTACCGCTGTCCTGCTTCGGTGTGGATTCATACTGACAGGAGTAGAATTGTCTACAGTGACGAGTCCTGCTTCGAACCGAGCCCCGATGACCAGCAAAGACGTTTCTGGAGACTCCCCACATAGCTGTGGCATACCAACCTGAGTGTTGCGCACCATACGACCTGACATCCAGGAGTGATGGTCTGAGGTGCCATTTCTTTTTATAACAGGACCCCTTTGATTATCGTCCACGACGCTCTCACAGCGCATCGGTACATCGACGATATCCTACGTCCCGTTTTGTTGCCCGTCATGGCAAGCCATCCTGGGCTTACTCTTCAGCAAGATAATACGTGCCTGCTCACTGTGAGAGTTTCTGCCGCTTGTCTTCGTGCTTGCCAAGCCGTGCCTTGACCAACAAGGCGGCCAGATCAAAGCGGCCAGATCTCTCCCCAGTCGATAACGTCTGGAACATTATGTACAGGGCCCTCCAACCATATCGGGATTTTAACGCTGTAACGCACCAATTGGACAGAATCTGGCACTATATCCTTCAGGAGGACATCCAGCAACTCTGTCAACCAATGCGAAGGCGATCAACTGCTTGCACAAGGGCCAGAGGTGGATCAACGCGTTATTGACTTGCTCAATTTGTGAAGCCCGTTTCCTTGACGAGATCATCCATTTTTTCTGAAATTATAATCATTAGTTTGTTTGTACATTCATATCACATCCATCGATTTCCGCTCGCTTCGGATAATTCCTTCGTGGTACGTCGTTTTTCATGTCTTAAGTGTATTTGCTATTTTTACTTTATTTTAGCTTTAATAAAAACTGCAGAGGCAAAACGACCAGCGTCGTAAGTGCGATACCACGGAAATCAATTCCAAATTTTCAGTCTTCATCTCTACGCAAAAGCGCAGCAGAATGGCGCTATTGACTGGAGTGTCACAGGACGCACTGACCCTTGCTACTGCGCATTGCCCCACCACCTGCTTCCTTAAGCACAGTGTAGTTTTGCGCCGGCTTCAGCTACGCTGTTCCAGTCTCAGTGAAAATCCGTTGTTACCTTCACGAGGTTTCATCTGTGAGCGAGACGCCAAGGCTAACGCTCTGACTGATGTCTTTGTAGGGAATTTCATCCAGAACTCCTATGCCTGGTGGAGGAGTTTTTAGGTCTGTACAGTGCTCCAGAAGAGGTGGATCACCAACTTGGGCAGCTTTGCTAGGTTAATAGTTGAAAGGCTCAGGCCCTGACGCTGACCAACCACCTTTTGAAGCAGCAACTCTTGACTAGACCCACTACATAGCAGCCATCTTCAGTAACTTGCTCTCAATTCGGAACTGTGTGGAAGACTGTAAACAATCCACCGTAGTGACCATACCAAAGCTGGGCAAAGGTCTGCTCCTCTCAAGGAGCTACTGACTAATAAGTCAACTTGTGCCGACATCAAACCTTTTCGACAGGCTATATTTGCAGAGGCTGTTGCAAAACGTGTATGCTGAACATATTGGCTCCTAGAGAAGTTCAGATTTCAGTCCAGGGACTAGATAATCCTTCAGTTTCGGCAGTGAGTACAGGCGGCGATGAACGCAATGGTACGTCAGGAATTCTGCGAAGCTGTCTTCTTAAATGTATGACGTGTGTTCCGCAACGTGTAGTACGACGGCTTCCTCCAGTTAATCAGATTAGATTAGAGATTAGGTTAGTACTTGTTCCATAGATCATGAATACGACACTTCGTAATGATGTGGAACGTGTCAGGTTAATAAAAGGTGTCTATACAAGATATTACATGACACAAAAAATTACATGACACAATATTTTTAAATTTTTTTGTGGGGGTTGGGGAAATTACCCACTTACTATATCCAAAAATTCATCTAATGAGTAGAAGGAGTTGCCATTAAGAAATTCTTTTAATTCCCTTTTAAATTCTATATGGCTATCTGTCAGAGTTTTGATGCTGTTAGGTAAGTGACCGAAGACTTTTGTGGCAGCGTAATTTACCCCCTTCTGAGCCAAAGTTAGATTTAACCTTGAGTAGTGAAGATCATCCTTTCTTCTAGTGTTGTAGCCATGTACACTGCTATTACGTTTGAATTCGTTCGGGTTGTTAATAACAAATTTCGTAAGTTAATATATACACTCCTGGAAATGGAAAAAAGAACACATTGACACCGGTGTGTCAGACCCACCATACTTGCTCCGGACACTGCGAGAGGGCTGTACAAGCAATGATCACACGCACGGCACAGCGGACACACCAGGAACCGCGGTGTTGGCCGTCGAATGGCGCTAGCTGCGCAGCATTTGTGCACCGCCGCCGTCAGTGTCAGCCAGTTTGCCGTGGCATACGGAGCTCCATCGCAGTCTTTAACACTGGTAGCATGCCGCGACAGCGTGGACGTGAACCGTATGTGCAGTTGACGGACTTTGAGCGAGGGCGTATAGTGGGCATGCGGGAGGCCGGGTGGACGTACCGCCGAATTGCTCAACACGTGGGGCGTGAGGTCTCCACAGTACATCGATGTTGTCGCCAGTGGTCGGCGGAAGGTGCACGTGCCCGTCGACCTGGGACCGGACCGCAGCGACGCACGGATGCACGCCAAGACCGTAGGATCCTACGCAGTGCCGTAGGGCACCGCACCGCCACTTCCCAGCAAATTAGGGACACTTTTGCTCCTGGGGTATCGGCGAGGACCATTCGCAACCATCTCCATGAAGCTGGGCTACGGTCCCGCACACCGTTAGGCCGTCTTCCGCTCACGCCCCAACATCGTGCAGCCCGCCTCCAGTGGTGTCGCGACAGGGGTGAATGGAGGGACGAATGGAGACGTGTCGTCTTCAGCGATGAGAGTCGCTTCTGCCTTGGTGCCAATGATGGTCGTATGCGTGTTTGGCGCCGTGCAGGTGAGCGCCACAATCAGGACTGCATACGACCGAGGCACACAGGGCCAACACCCGGCATCATCGTGCGGGGAGCGATCTCCTACACTGGCCGTACACCACTGGTGATCGTCGAGGGGACACTGAATAGTGCACGGTACATCCAAACCGTCATCGAACCCATCGTTCTACCATTCCTAGACCGGCAAGGGAACTTGCTGTTCCAACAGGACAATGCACGTCCGCATGTATCCCGTGCCACCCAACGTGCTCTAGAAGGTGTAAGTCAACTACCCTGGCCAGCAAGATCTCCGGATCTGTCCCCCATTGAGCATGTTTGGGACTGGATGAAGCGTCGTCTCACGCGGTCTGCACGTCCAGCTCGAACGCTGGTCCAACTGAGGCGCCAGGTGGAAATGGCATGGCAAGCCGTTCCACAGGACTACATCCAGCATCTCTACGATCGTCTCCATGGGAGAATAGCAGCCTGCATTGCTGCGAAAGGTGGATATACACTGTACTAGTGCCGACATTGTGCATGCTCTGTTGCCTGTGTCTATGTGCCTGTGGTTCTGTCAGTGTGATCATGTGATGTATCTGACCCCAGGAATGTGTCAATAAAGTTTCCCCTTCCTGGGACAATGAATTCACGGTGTTCTTATTTCAATTTCCAGGAGTGTATATTGTGAGGCTACAGTGAAGATCTCTAGCTCTTTAAATAAGTGTCTACAGGATGAACTTGGAAGAGCTCCAGGAATTATTCTGATTACACGCTTTTCTGCAATGAACACTCTTTTACTCAAAGATGAGTTACCCCAGAATATGATGCCATTTGCAGAGAACCACTTAATGATTTTCTGAAAAACATCGTTTACAATTTCACCAGTTAATTCTTGTCTGTTGGGTGTGATAGCTATACTAGTATCATCGGCAAAAAGTACCAGCTTTGCATCTTCGTGAATATAAAACGGCAAGTCATTAATATATATTAAGAACAGCAGAGGACTCATGTGAGTCTTCTCCCGACATACCTTCAAGAAAGGGCATTCCACGAAAAGGTCGAGCATAGGATCTCTTCGGACAGCAGCATCAGGAGGGTCGGTAATGGAGTTCTTTGCACACAGACGACATGCCGATCGCAGGCCACAGCAGTCCGCACTGCAAGCAGACGGCACGGGGGTCTTCGTACGGAATGTCAATGCCCGTCACATTTTCCAACACCTCAAAGACACCATTGATCGCACAACTATCTGAACCTGTATTGCAGTCTGACTTTCAACATAGACAAAAGTCGAGACGTTATTATCAGTCGTCGGAACTTCCTGGACAAAGTAAAATCCACATTTATGGGAACTCAGTGAGAACAGAATATCATTGTGCTTCACTTCGGCGTCAGATTAGACACTCATTCAACATGGTACCAAGACGTACAGAAACTGCGAGGAAAAGCCTTGGCTCGTCTTAACCCTTTCAGACCTGAATATTTTATGGAGGATAGAAAATTTATCTTTGTGTGGTAAGCTCTCATGTGATTTTTAAAATGATTTTAGATGCAAGACTTATACAAAAATATGTAGCCATTTTCAAAACATACTTTGTACACTAGGATTTATTTTATGAACTAAAGTAACTAATTACGAAATATTCTCTACTGTAATAATAGTAAAATGATCAGTCAATAATTACCATGCAAAATAACAACAGTATCGATTATATTATGAAGTATAGCGAACCTAGCCACATCCGTGTATTCCGGTGGTCACGAGCTGCTGCGAACTGCTACACTGACTTGCTGATATTTTCATACTGATGTCCAACGGTTAGCAGCACTTGTTCATGATGAAAAGGTTGGTTGGTTGGTTGATTTGAGGGAGGGGACCAGACAACGAGGTCATCGGTCCCAGCGGATTAGGGAAGGGTGGAGAAGGAAATCGGCCGTGCTCTTTCAAAGGAACCATCGCGACATTTTCGTGAAGCGCTTTAGGTAAATCACAGAAAACCTACAGCAGGATGGCCGGGCGCGGGTTTGAAACAGCCTTCTCCTTAATGCGAGTCCAGTGTGCTAGCCACTGCGCCGCCTCGCTCGGTGAAAAGGCTGAACATTCACAAACGTGCACCTCAGGTTTGTATTCGGGAAAAATACTTCTGTTGCCGCTAAGACAAAGTAAAAGTTAAGGTACGCAATTGTAGCCAGACGGTCTGAAAGGTTTAAGCAAGTCTACCCGTTACTGAACCCTGTATCAGTGTTACAGGAACACTGTCTCATCCTGTACAAGTCGCTGCTTCGACTGTTGCTGGAGTATGGTTCAAATGGCTCTGAGCACTATGGGACTTAACATCTGTGGTCATCAGTCCCCTAGAACTTAGAACTACTTAAACCTAACTAACCTAAGGACATCACACACATCCATGCCCGAGGCAGGATTCGAACCTGCGACCGTAGCGGTCACGCGGTTCCAGACTGAAGTGCCTAGAACCGCCGGCCACACTGGCCGGCTGCTGGAGTATGCTGACATAGTGTCCGGGAATGGAGCGGACTCGCACATAAAGCGTGTCCAGGACCATGCCGTGCGACTGTACACCATCTGCCACAGGTTAACACTCCCAGAGCAGTCATATTTATACACTTAAACACGAATTCCATAGTAGTGCCAAGAGCAGATAGACGTAGCCTGTCTAGTGACAAGATAATCATCACCTAAGAATGAAGGAATTAAAAGGTATCATAATGATAGACAACCAAATGCAATGCACCAAAAACGAGCTAAAAAATCGAAAGTTTTCGGGCTTCAACACAATCTGGGAACGCAGTAGAAGACCCTTCAAGGATTACTCCATCTGACTAAAATTCCCAATGATCAGACTCAGCGCCAAAGTCATGGCTTAAAATTTAAACCTACTCGCAGTGCCTCGTGAAGTGACGGCAAGTGACAATGTTGTCAGTGATTCGTCTGTCGTAGAGGGAAGTTAAACTCAGTGCGCCCCCTCTCCCCTCCCTCCCCCCTCTCCCCAGTGCTATTAAAGAATAGTAGGCTATTTCCTGGCGCTGGGTTTCACTATTGTCACAGATACGACTGAAGGCAAAAACTGAAAGGAAGCTTCTGTAACATCAGCCCTGAGATTTTTATTGATATTGCGTAACACCTAATGAATTATAATTTAATGGGTTTACATATTATGCTCTTTTGTGTCATTAAATATGTAACAACTATTATTTGTATGAGGATCGGACTATAAACTTAAAATTATAGCTAATACTCTGTGATGGCACCTTATCCTACTAATACGATCGTGTCAAGGGTGCATGTATCGCAAAAAAAGTTTAAAGAAGTATTTGTCACCCCTCTCATTTGCTTTACTCTTATAGAACAAGAGCACAGATCTGACAAGTTCAAAATCGCGTTTTCACAATCCGAGGCCACTATCTAAATCTTTATGAACGCACATTTGCACAAGTAGGTCACAGAGTTCACGCTTCTCGACGTGGCTGTCATTTCCAGACTTTCTTTCTTTGATCTGTCTATTTCGGTAGCCCAAGCAACGGAGACGGACGAGAATTGGAGCAATGTGTGCAGGCGCTTAATATCAGCACAAGTCCACAGAAAATCGCTCCTGCTAGATAGATGTTTAGCAGAGCTAATTTGTGCTCCGATGAGATCTCTGTTCAACTCGCCGCTACACTGAGTTCTGCTATCTGTGTAAATCTCTTAAGAGTGGTGTCAGCAAGGCCTATCGTGTGCGGCTCTTTATTCTTGTCCGTATGAGTTAAACTCTAATATTTCCGATGTAGAGACACCTTTTAAAGTAAGGATGAAAGATTAGGAGCGTGTAAATTAATTTTAAGTAACTGAAATTAATAATAAATAAAAGTAAATTAATTGAAAACGGAGTAACAAGGACAAGGCTAGAGAACAGAATCAAACACGAATTCGTTTAAGGAAATCACGATAAATTTAAAAATCAGAAGCTATTAAAAGTGTAGACGGGACCAACGCCAACTGTCTACGCGACTTCTCAAAATCTCTGCTCTTTTTGCGAACTCCTTTTTTATATCTTAAAAGTTTTAGATAAACTATATATTCAATAAACTCTTCAGTATCTCTGGAAAATGTTAGAAAAATTTGTAAGCGCAGTTCTAAGGTGTTGTCAGCCCATTTTAATGTCAGTTCACGTTCCTAGTCAGTTAAGAAATTCTGTAAGTGCCTAAAATCGCCACAACATAGGATCTCTCAGGATCTGTAACTGATTGCTACAAGTTTGAACATACGTGCTTGGTTTAACAAAGCAATGGAATTTCACCGAGCCAGTCGCCATACCTGTTAACACTTCTAGGCACAAGAAGTTGTTGTTGTTGTTATTGTTGGCTCTTCTTTGCAGCGTAAAGTAATTAATTCCATCGTTGTCTTCAAATTAATCTTTTGCTTCATACTACATACACCCAGAACCACGAAATCAGAGTCATTGTGTTTCTTCTTAGATGGAGTACGACGTTAAGGCACTGGATTTTCGATAGAAGTGATTGGTCAGGGTTGCGGTCGTTTTATAATAAAGAGACACGCAGAATTGGCGAAGCACACATTTAAGATACAAAAACGCTTGTGATCTCTCTGTTTCCAAATTCAGACGAGCCGAATGGAAGAATAATTAGAAAATAGACAACAGAACTTGCTGCTTAACATTATATTTTGTGCGATTAAATATTTCTTTTGATATAGAAGATGATAATTTTTTAGTGTAATGTTTGAAATTAATGTGAATTTCAATCCATAACATTTTTTTGCACTAGTTTATTCAGCAACTTTATGTGTAACAGGTAAATATGAGTAAAACAAATTTTCTTCTGTTTAAAATTATAGGCACGTATGAGAAAGTTGAGGAGGAAGAGGAGGAAATCTATGAAGTAATAAACGTGCACAAACTGAAATCAGCAACCCCCAACCTGCGGGTGATCAACTTGTATGGCATTAACTTCGTAGATGACAGTCACATAGAAGCTTTCAGTTCAAACTGCATACAGGTAAGTCGGAGTAACAATGCTTTTTGTTTTCATTAGAACATGCTATTCAGAAAACTGAGAGCTTTTTGGAGCAGTTTATAGGACGATGCATACCTAAAGCATTAAATAATCGCCGCGCGGGGTAGCCCGCGGGCAAAGGCGCCTTGCACGGTTCGCGCAGCTGTCCCTGTCGGAGGTTCGAGTCCTCCCTCAGGCATGGGTGTGTGTTGTTCTTAGCGTAAGTTAGATTAAGTAGTGTGTAAGCTTAGGGACCAATGAACTCAGCAGATTGGTCCCATAGGATCTTAATTCGCAATGAGACAAAGACCACAGTTTCATAGTAATGTCCTCTACAATAATAACGGAAACAATGGCATGCCACAAGGTGTCTGGGTTAGGGGTATACACAGACAAATGCTTATAACGAAGGAACTCGACATTTTACGTTGTTGGGTAAATACGCTGTCGACAGAGACACTCTCCATGTTGTGATCCTCAGCTGTTCATGAACAGCGCTGAGTCGCATGACGCATGCGCACAAATGTTTACTGTGCAGCAGGCGGACGTACTCCTGACAGTCAACATGTGGACGCCACAAAGTAAGGTGCAGTGTGTGCTAAGGTTAGTAGAGTTGAAGTCTGTAACACGTGTTCAGCAGCATGCAAGAACAGAATGGAACGTGAATTCTCCGACATTTAAATCCATCTGTAGGATAGTACTTTTCAAGAAAGGAGAAGTTTGATTTCAGATGCCCGAAAACATCATGAAAAACATGTAAATGAAGAGACCGTCGGACGTGTGCGTGAAGCGTTCGCTAAAAGCACACGTTAATTTTGCGTCACATTACGCCTGAGGATAACCGCAGACGATGTGGTTTTGCTGTTGAAATGTTGCATTCTATAGACAGAACCAACTACTACCTCAATGCAGTGTTGGTCAGTGATGAATCTACTTCCACATCTGTAGCAATGTTAACTGACATAGCTATCGAATATGGGGCAGTGAGGCTCCAGGAGAAGTGATTGAGTACGAAAAGGCACACCAAAATTTAAAGTGTGGCTGAGACTAAATAAACTAGTTGTGTGTGGTTCATTTCTTTTTATGGGGTCTGCAGTGACAGGGCCACCTATCTCGATATGTTGGCGAACTATCGAGTCCTACAGATGCCTTCCGATGTCATTGTACAGCAGGATGGTGCCCCACCCCTCTACCATGGGGATGTTATCACATTTCTCCATGAGACGTTCCCTGAGCGTTGGATCGGAAGGGAAGGTCCCATTGCCTGGCCCCCTCGGCCTCCTGATCTGACTCCACTGGATTTTAGTGCGTGGTGGTTTATCAAGGATATTGTCTGCAGGACAAAGGTTCGAGATCTGATAGATTGGAGACAACGGATCTAAGCTGCAGTAGAGCTTTAACACATGTCATGCTTACGAACGTGTGGCGAAAACTGGAGTTAGTTTCCATATCTGCTGAGCTACAAACGTGGCTACATTGAACTGTTCTCCCAAGCATACAAATGTTTGAGCTGATGTATACAATATTGGACAAATAAAATTATTAAACTTAATACCTACTGAAACACAAAGAAATATTTTTAAATACCTCTAGCCCGGACACTCTGGATTTTATTTCTTTTCGTCCGCGTCAGCACTCCACTGATGTGCACTGTCTGAATAATACTCATTTATTCGTCTCCTGTCTGCAAAGGAAAACAACATGAAACGATACATACGAGTTACGTAATGTACCACCATTCGGCACTGTGATGAAATACGCTCACCAGGTAAAGTACCAGTCCTCTTCCCTTAATAGAGCACACAGGTTGCTTTGGAGCCCTCTAGAGTCTAGACGGTGTAGCATCAGTATCAGTCGGTCGTGTGACGCTTCACCACTGACTTAAGACAGGACAGTGAAGTTATGTGTTTGCGCCAGTCGGTTATACGGAATCGATGCAGTAAGACTGATCCACGTGGAGACGTCCCCATAACAACACCGTGCATTAAGTTGCCGTATTTTTGTGTACCAGCACGGACTGTTAAACTCGTCTACAATGAATCGTTTATCAGTCGCAGTCATTAATCACGTCGTAAGAACAGTGTTCTGTAAAAGATCTTAACCAACAAGGACTGTAGATGATGTCAATGACAATCGATTTCGATCCCACCAGGAGTTGGTGCTGTCAGTGAAAGCAGATCCATCTCAACCAGTTTCTGAGTAAATACTGCGGAGATAAATGCATGTAATGGACATATGGAGTCAGATACTTCACAAAAGGCCATCGATCACTGCAGCACGTAAAGCTGGTGTCTTCAGTGGGCCAAACAGCATAGAAAATGGACAGTAGCTGACAAGAGACGTATAGCGTCGTCGGACAATTCACAATATTACCTTTTTTGGAAAGACGCACCGACAGCCCAATGACTTCTTTATCCACAGCGTCTGAAAGGTGTGTTTCGGGCTGGAGGTGCTTCTGTGACGCTTTAGGTCCACTCTGAAGATTACCATGATCGTGAAAAAGGATGTTTACTTCAGGATTCTCGGTTCTTGGTGTTGCTCTTTCTTCCACACCATCGAGATGAGTTTGCTGTGTGTTCTCCCGTCTTCCGAGGTAACAACAACATGTTCACAGGGCTGCGCACATACGTTCCTGGTTTGGCAAACACTCGGGCATCCTATCGCATCTCGCTGGGTCACTGGCTTAATCTCGCAGAAAATGCCTGGGACCGTTTGGTACTGCTGGTGAATCACACTAATCACCATCCGCCCAAATTTTTCTTTTTTCACTCTTGTGACTGATGGTCTGCATGGTCTCGGCCGTTCACATGTGTAATAAAATGGAACAACTGCAGCCGTCGTTCTGATGTAATTTCATTATTTTGCAACCAGTTTCGGTGTGTCAGTACACTATCTTCAGGCCAGCCGGTCCACGGATGTTGGCTTCTGATGGGATGATGTGTATGACTGGAGTTCAACCTCTCACCGTCAGTAAAGTAAGGCCTGAAGATGGTGTATTATGTCACCGAAACTGGTTACAATATAACGAAATAACATCAAAGCGACGGTTGCAGTTGTTTCACTTTATTAAATTCCCTGTAATTGGGGATCTAATCAGCTGTGTAAACTCGTGTAGCTTCTTTTTCACCGAACTGAGGCTATTACCAAGTCTAAGAGCAGTGCTACTCGACATTAGCGAGATATCTCCTGTAGGTGACTAACTTTTTGTCCCATGTATTTATAAATCCACCACTCAGAGAGGTGAGATATGGAATGTACGACTGGGGTTCAATAAGTAATGCAACACATTTTTTTCTCAGCCAGTTTCGGTCGAAAAAATGCAAAATTTGTTACGTTAGATCGTAGAATATTCTCGCTTCAGCCCCTATAGTTTCATGAAGTTCCAACAGATGGCGACGCTATACGTAGCCTTCAAAATGGCGTCTGAAACGGAGGTGCGTCTCAAGCAGAAATCTGTCAATGAACTACTTTTGGCGGAAAACGAGAGCGTATTCACTTGCAAAATGTCTACAGGGACCTGGCAGTGAGCAAAATCAAGGCGAGTCATTGAGTGAGGCGTCTGTCATCATCGCAATAAGGACGCGCACACCTGTTCTGTCTCCCACGTGCCGACCGGTCGCACACACCTGTGACTCCTGCAATGTTGAAACGTTCAAAGCCGCACCTCTCAGCTGGTGAAGTCATGGCGACGGTCTTCTGGGACTCTGAAGGGCTTATACTGTTTTATGTCATCCCTCATGCTGTAACGATCAACACTGAAATCTATTGTGCTACCCTCAGGAAATTGAAGAAACAACCTCACCATGTTCATCACCACAAAAACTGAAACGAGCTTCTCTTTCTTCATGACAACGCAAGGCCACACACAAGTCTGCACATTCGAAGGGAGCTCACAAAACTTCGCTGTACTGTTCTTCCTCATTCACCCTACAGCTCAGACCTCACACCTTCCGTCTGTTTGGCCCAATGAAGAGTGCACTCAGGGGAAGCAGTACGTGGATGACACTGAGGTTATTAATGCAGCAAGACGCCGGCTGCGACGTCGAGCAGTACAGTCATACCATGTGGGCATACAGGTCCTCACAGTAAGGTGGCGTAAGGCCGTCGCTTTGAACGGAGATTATGTTGACAAGTAGGTTAAATAGATAGCTTTGAGCACTATGGGACTTAACATCTGAGGTCATCAGTCCCCTAGAACGTAGAACTACTTAAACCTAACTAACCTAATGACATCACACACATCCATGCCCGAAGCAGGATTCGAACCTGCGACCGTAGCGGTCTCGCAGTTCCAGACTGTAGCGCCTAGAACCGCTCGGCCACCCCGGCCGGCTGACAAGTAGGGTTTTGTAGCCAATAGAGTAGGGAATAATGTGGTGTATTGGAATATTGAGTAAAATCAACATCTTTCAGGAAAAACATGTTGCATTACGTATTGAATGTCCCTCGAATCATCGAGCAAGGTGACGCTAAATAGCTGTGTGTGTGTGTGTGTGTGTGTGTGTGTGTGTGTGTGTGTGTGTGTGTGTGTGTTTGTGTTTGTGTTTGGTGGGAGACTGACGTGACACCCCTCGTAGAACGAGGCAACTGCAATTTTTCAACGTGAAATTTAAAGCAAGGTATGACAGGCAAATGATCGAAATTAAGGCTTTGTCACAGAGAATTCGCCTTATCGCCGTGGGTTTGAAATGAACACTGCTTACACTGAGGTGACAAAAGTCATGGGATAGCACTATGTACATACGAGTGTACAGATACCAGTAGTATCATGTACACAAGGTATAAAAGTATGAAATTTCAGTGCTTTGGCGGAGCTGTCATCCGTACTTAGGTGACTCACGAGAAAAGGTATCCGACGTATTTGTGGTCACACGACGGATTTAGCAGACTCTGAAGTGGAATGCTAGTTGGAGCTAGAGGCATGTAACATTCCATTTCGGAGATCGTTAGGGAATTCAATATTCCGAGATCGACAATGTCGAGAGTCTACCAAAAATACCAAATTTCGGGTATTACCTTTCACCATGGACAACGCACTGATCGACAACGTTCACTTAACGACCGAGAGCAGCGGTGTGTGCGGAGAGTTGTCAATGTGAACAGACAAGCAACACAGCGTGACATAACCGCAGAATTTAGTTCGCTAGGACAGTGCGACGAAATTTGGCGTTAATGGGCTGTGGCAGCAGACGACAGACGCGAGTGCTTTTGCTGACAGCACGACATCGCCTGCAGCGCCTCTCCTGCGCGCCTGACCACATCGATTGGACCCTGGACGACTGGAAAACCGTGGCCTGGTCAGATGAGTCCCAGTTTCCGTTGGTAAGAGCTGATGGTGGGGTTTGAGTGTGGGCCACACCCCATGAAGACATGGACGCCAGTTGTCAACAAGGCACTATGCAAGCAGGTGCTGGTTCCATAATCGTGTGGGCTGTGTTTACATGGAATAGACTGGCTTCTCTGGTCCGACTGAACCGATCATTGACTGGAAATGGTTATGTTCGGCTCTTTGGAGACCATCTGCAGCCATTCATGGGCTTCATGTTCCCAAACAACGATGGAATTTTTATGGATGACATTGCGCCATACCATCAGGTCACAATTGTTCGCTAATGGTTTGGAGAACATTTTGGACAATTCGAGCAAATGACTAGGCCTCGCAGATCGCCCAACATGAATCCCATCGAATATGTATGGGGCTATAATCGAGAGGTCAGTTAGTGTATAAAATCCCATACCGGCAACACTTTCGCAATCGTGGACGGCTGTAGAGGTAGTATGGCTGGGTATTTCCGCAGGGGACTTCCAACGACTTGTTTTGTCCATGCCATGTCGACTTGCTGGACTACACCGGGCAAAAGGAGGTCCGACACTATATTAGGAGGTATCCCATGACTTTCGTCATCTCAGTGTATGTTGCAATTTGTAGGTTACACAGACAAGAGGGCGCATTTGGTGCGGCAGCCAGCATGTGCTGAATGCATGGGAAATTTACAATGAGAAACACATCTGACAGTGTGTTGTATGACGCTGGTACGTCACACACACACACACACACACACACACACACACACACACACACACACATAAACGATACGTTACTTCAGGTGCAGCACAGCATTAAGTGCTCGAACTAAATTAATGCGTTTTTTAAAAAAAAAATGAACAGCTACGTCATCGTTCCGACGACGAGGTCATTGGTGATGGAGCTCTAGCACGGAGAGGACAAAGATGAGGAAGGAAAGAGGAAGGATCATTATCTTGGCAATTTTGCCGGCATCCGCCATAATGGATTTAGAAAAAACTGCGGTAAATACAGATCATTCCTTTGGAATGCATGTCCAGTGTCCAAACCACTGAGCCCCCTCTCACGGTGTTTACTACAACGTCAACCATGCGTGAGATGCGCTGCATTTGGGAGCAAATGTTGGTTATTGATAGTATGTACGCAACAATGTGATCAGAAGGGAAAGACCCACTACGTAGCTGAAGCGCTCAAAAAATGTTCTGCACCATCTGCGTACTTGCGGAAGTGTCTAGTATCTGGACTTACATTCAAGCGGAGCAGAAAAGAAGGAAAAAAAAGCCTTTACTGTGAAATAAAAGCGAAACATAAAATTCCAAACTAAAGACGTTCTGTTCGAAAGTATGAGCAGCTGTGAAATAACCATCTACTGCTGGGTTGTTGCTCTGCCCTGTCCACAGCAACATTTTTCGGTCCACCTTGGCAAGCTATCGTCAAGGTGGTCGAGACATTGCTAATCAAGCCTAAGCCATTCTTTACTGTGGTCCTCATGAGGTCATCGACTTTGCAAGGAGGGTTCCTGTTACGACGTACTGCATGTTTTAATATGTGTGAAGCATGCTGAACGGGTTAATGTCTGCATATACCGTAGGCCGACCGTTCGGTTTCTTATTGCCACCTGGAGGTAGGTGTTCACAAGGTGATCTTGCTCTGGTCGTTCATTATCGTCTTGAAAGACGTATCCACCG
Source organism: Schistocerca americana (assembly GCF_021461395.2). Lineage (NCBI taxonomy): Eukaryota > Metazoa > Arthropoda > Insecta > Orthoptera > Acrididae > Schistocerca > Schistocerca americana. Next base: position 405,522,987 of record NC_060121.1, on the reverse strand, counting down.
CCGAAGTGTTGGCTGTAGGATTGGTCATTATGTTGGAGGACGCCGTTGGTATTTCTGCTTCATCAAAAATCACTTCAAAAACTTTCATTATTTTAATATAAAATGTGTCCATTATTAAAGTTCCTGTTCCAAAACGCTGTAGAAAGAGAATTACTGCTCAGAATGAAGTTCAATCTGGAAAGCGTGTTATTGATGCAGGGGAAACGTGACGGAACAAAAAAGATTAACGGAAATTTGATCAGTAGATGGCGCTGTAAACGTTAACGTAATTGAGGTCGGCTACGAATAACACACAAATCGCAAAACGACGGCTATTTTTTGAGTTACACATTACCTCATCTGTACTGTTCAATGTGTATGACTGTACATGTTTGACAGTCAACAGTTGTAGCACTTTCAGTGATGTAGGTCCATCCACCACGGCAAAGTCGTAAGACAACGGATGTAAAAAATCGGGTTTTAATAGTCCTGAGGCCAAAAACGGCATAAAAAGCAAAATGACATCGATTTCTGATTGTCGTGAGACTGGCGCAAGACATGTTCAATACGCTGTCCACCAGTGCCTGCCACATGTGGAAATCGAGAAACAGTGCGTTTCGCGACAAATCGGAGTATCTCTGGGGTCACGTTCAGAATGTGTTGAGCAATGCGTGTCTTCAATTCAGCTACTTGCGTTATTGTAGCACTAAACACATCTTTCAGACAATCTCTCAGTCAGAAGTCAGGTCTGTAGCAGCCGTTTCACTGGCTATGCACTGTGCGGGGAGCGCCATCTTGCATAAAAATGACTCTACCGTTACATCCACGCTGTTAAAGAGTTGGAGTGACGTTGGTGCGCAAAAGAGTTTGCCAATGGCGGTACAGGTAATAGGACCCTCACGACTCACCTCCTCGAAGAAACACGGGCCTACGATGAACGATGCCACAAACCCCTACTACACAGCCACCTTTGCAGAATCAAGTGGCAGCGGTTGGTGTGCGTGCGGATTTTCCATTGTCCATATTCGGGAATTCTGCATACTGGCATGTCCTTGGAGATGGAAACGAAAATCGTCTGTCCACAGAATTTTCAGTGGCTATTCACAGTTCACTTCTATGCGAGCAAGAAATCGTCTTGCAGTCAGTTCAGCAGAAAGCGACTCCCGAACATGGGTGATTTTGTATGGATAGCAATGCAGGATGTTTCGTGGGATTTTATGCACCGTGCTCACAGGCATGTCCAATGTTGGGGCAATTCCTTGTGCAGACCAACCCTCCTGCAATGCTATGATCACGTCTTCGACAAACGTCAGATCAGCGGCTTTGCTCCCTCTGCCACGTTGCACTTCAAAAGAACCCGTCTTTTCCAATTTTGTAATCATTTTCTCCAGACCATTAGCAGGCATCGGACCAATGCCTTTTTTCGTACCGCTGAGTGTCCAGAACTTCTGTAGGGCTACTGGTGCACAGCCACCGTTCTTGTAAAAGAGCTTTACCAGCAGCGCGCGATGCTGCATGGACACAGTCACGTTGGATGGTTCAAAAAGATTTCGGGCTTGCAGCCGGTCGTCGTAAACTTCATTGCACGATATTTCGGCTGGACAACTGCCAGCCACCTTCAGGTGAGCCGAACGAGGACTGACGAAGACGTTCTCCGCTCCGTCTTGCGTAGTGCGCTGATAGTACTGCCGCGCATGCGTTGCAGTCGCGGAGACAGAAGGGCCACACCGCCCAGCGGCAGCGCCCTCGCTGGTGGAACTGCAGTACTCAGCTGCCGTCGGTATTGTCGCTGGTCGCAGCTATCGAAGTCTCCTGGCGTCTTCGTCTCGAGCAAATTTTTGAGATGACGGGATTCCATGCGTTATTCAATTGGTAATCACTGTCACGGTTCATTAGATTTCCCGCAACGCGTATTTCAACGGATTCTTTGATAATGGAGTCCCAAAAAGTTGTTGCTGTGGCCAAAATCGAAGTTTTGTCGTACTCCATTGAATGTCCATTATAAATACAATGTTCCGCAACAGCAGACTTACTGGGTTGCATTAGGCGAGTGCAACGCTGATGTTCTGTACAACGCTCTTCCACTGTACGCGTTGTCTGTCCTATATAGGCCACACCACATTGACACGGTATTTTGCAAATTCCCGCCTTCCACAGTAACAAATCATCCTTCACCGATCCAAACAAATCCGTAATCTTAGAAGGCGGACGAAAAACCACTTTCACCTGAAAATTATTAATAATCCTCGCCATCTTGAAGGAGATATTTCCAACGAAGGGAAGAAAAGCTAGGGGCTTGGCTGGCGCGTTCTCCTCTTTATTCATTTCCCGGTTCCTGGCTCTAGTTGAGAAGGCCCTGTTAATTTGCCGGGTCGAGTACCCATTGTCTCTGAACACCGTCCTCAAATGTGTAAGTTCCTTAGGCAAATTCTCTGCATCCGACACCGTATGTGCCCTGTGCACAAGGGTTTTAAGTACACTCTTGGTCTGGGATGGGTGATGGCAACTTGAAGAATGCAAATACAAATCATTGTGAGTGGGCTTACGATAGACAGAATGTCCCACCGTGCCGTCACTCTTCCGTTTAACCAAAACATCCAGGAATGGAAGACAGCCATCTTTCTCTAGTTCCATATTCTCACAGATGGAGTTAAGATGATGAAAAAACTCCATTAACTTGGGGCCACACTATGAAAGTATCATCCAAGTATATCCAAAAAACAGTTGGTTTACAAACCGCTGATTGAAGTGCTCTCTTCTCAAAATCCTCCATAAAAAGGTTAGCCACCAGAGGAGACAGAGGGCTGCCCATGGCGACACCGTCAGACTGTTCGAAATATTCCTGGTTAAACATAAAATAAGTTGAGGAAAGAGCATATCGAAACAAAGTAGTGATGTCCGATTCAAACTGTTGACCAATTAGAATCAAGGAATCCGGAAGAGGCACTTTTGTGAAAAGGGAAACTACATCAAAACTCACTAGAAGATCCGAACTACTTAAGTGGAGAGCCCCCAGTCTGTTGATAAAATCAGCAGAGTTCCGTATATGACGTGAACATTTGTCAACAAATGGTCTCAGCAAAGAAGCTAGATGTTTCTCTAAATCATATGTGGGTGCGTCAATATTACTCACTATAGGCCGTAAAGGCAGACCTTCTTTATGCACTTTAGGAAGACCATATGGTCTCAGTGGTACGCTGCAATGTGGACTTAACCGAGAACCGATTAGTGTGACATTTCGTGTGGTATGGTGTGGTGTGGTATCCCCCCCATGAACTATGGACCTTGCCGTTGGTGGGCAGGCTTGCATGCCTCAGCGATACAGATAGCCGTACCGTAGGTGCAACCACAACGGAGGGGTATCTGTTGAGAGGCTAGACAAACACGTGGTTCCTGAAGAGGGGCAGCAGCCTTTTCAGAAGTTGCAGGGGCAACAGTCTGGATGATTGACTGATCTGGCCTTGTAACATTAACCAAAACGGCCTTGCTGTGCTGGTACTGTGAACGGTTGAAAGCAAGGGGAAACTACAGCCGTAATTTTTCCCGAGGGCATACAGCTTTACTGTATGGTTAAATGATGATGGCATCCTCTTGGGTAAAATATTCCGGAGGTAAAATAGTCCCCCATTCGGATCTCCGGGCGGGGACTACTCAAGAGGACGTCGTTATCAGGAGAAGGAAAACTGGCGTTCTACGGATCGGAGCGTGGAATGTCAGATCCCTTAATTGGGCAGGTAGGTTAGAAAATTTAAAAAGGGAAATGGATAGGTTAAAGTTAGATGTAGTGGGAATTAGTGAAGTTCGGTTGCAGGAGGAACAAGACTTTTGGTTAGGCAAATACAGGGTTATAAATACAAATTCAAATAGGGGTAATGCAGGAGTAGGTTTAATAATGAATAAAAAAAATAGGAATGTGGGTAAGCTACTACAAACAGCATAGTGAACGCATTATTGTGGCCAAGATAGACACGAAGCCCACGCCTACTACAGTAGTACTAGTTTATTTGCCAAGTAGCTCTGCAGATGACGAAGAAATTGTAGAAATGTATGATGAAATAAAAGAAATTATTCAGATAGTGAAGGGAGACCAAAATTTAATAGTCATGGGTGACTGGAATTCGGTAGTAGGAAAATGGAGAGAAGGAAACGTAGTAGGTGAATATGGATTGGGGCTAAGAAATGAAAGAGGAAGCCGCCTGGTAGAATTTTGCACAGAGCACAACTTAATCATAGCTAACACTTGGTTCAAGAATCATAAAAGAAGATTGTATACATGGAAAAAGCCTGGAGATACTGACAGATTTCAGATAGATTATACAATGGTAAGACAGAGATTTAGGAACCAGGTTTTAAATTGTAAGACATTTCCAGGGGCAGATGTGGACTCTGACCACAATCTATTGGTTATGAACTGTAGATTAAAAATGAAGAAACTGCAAAAAGGTGGGAATTTGAGGAGATGGGACCTGGATAAACTGACTAAACCAGAGGTTGTACAGAGTTTCAGGGAGAGCGTAAGGGAACAAATGGCAGGAATGGGGGAAAGAAATACAGTAGAAGAAGAATGGGTAGCTTTGAGGGATGAAGTAGTGAAGGCAGCACAGGATCAAGTAGGTAAAAAAGACGAGGGCTAGTAGAAATCCTTGGGTAACAGAAGAAATATTGAATTTCATTGATGAAAGGAGAAAATATAAAAATGCAGTAAATGAAGCAGGCAAAAAGGAATACCAACGTCTCAAAAATGAGATCAACAGGAAGTGCAAAATGGCTAAGCAGGGATGGCTAGAGGATAAATGTATGGATGTAGAGGCTTATCTCACTAGGGGTAAGATAGATACTGCCTACAGCAAAATTAAAGAGACCTTTGGAGAAAGGAGAACCACTTGTATGAATATCAAGAGCTCAGACGGAAACCCAGTTCTAAGCAAAGAAGGGAAGGCAGAAAGGTGGAATGAGTATATAGAGGGTCTATACAAGGGCGATGTACTTGAGCACAATGTTATGGAAATGGAAGAGGATGTAGATGAAGATGAAATGAGAGATATGATACTGCGTGAAGAGTTTGACTGAGTACTGAAAGACCTGAGTCGAAACAAGACCCGGGAGTAAACAACATTCCATTAGAACTACTGACGGCCATGGGAGAGCCAGTCCTGACAAAACTCTGCCATCTGGTGAGCAAGATGTATGAGACAGGCGAAATACCCTCAGACTTCAAGAAGAATATAATAATTCCAATCCCAAAGAAAGCAGGTGTTGACAGATGTGAAAATTACCGAACTATCAGTTTAATAAGTCACGGCTGCAAAATACTAACGCGAATTCTTTACAGACGAATGGAAAAACTAGTAGAAGCCGACCTTGGGGAAGATAAGGTTGGATTCCGTAGAAATATTGGAACACGTGAGGCAATACTGACCCTACGACTTACCGTAGAAGATACAATACCAAGATGGCCGCCGAGAAAGTGACGCCAGAAACCATTTCCAGAAAGTTAAGTGATTTAGACAGGAATATAATTTAGTTTAACGCCGACAACAAATTAAATACGTGCATTAGTGTATCGTTTAGTCTTGCCGTTAAAGGTTTGACTTTTCTTTGCGTATTTTTTCAGAAAACACGAAAAGATCGTAACTTCGCGAAGTCGCGCTTAGGCTTAAATTTTGTAAACGTGTTTGTTTCTTGTTTCACGGTAATTTAACTAGTTTCTCGGTAACAAATAAGTAAACTACCGTAAATAGCGTATAACTTCATTGTTTTAATACAGATTTCAGAAAAACAGCGTAACTTTATATCAGAAACTTGCCTATATACATTTGTTTATAGGCCTAATTCTCGTAACGTTTTTGGAGAATCGAAGTTAAAGTATCTCGTTTAATTGTCCTTTTTTTCATTCCATCGAGTGAAATATATAATAAATAGCGTATACCTTCGTTGTTTTAATACAGATCTCAGAAAAACAGCGGAATTTTAAATCTGAAACTTGCTTTTATACATTTGTGAATAGGCTTAATTCTTGTAACGTCTTTTTTGATTTTCGGTAATTTAATTGATTTATTCTAGCTAAAGTATTATTTTTGCCATGAGTGAGAAGTGCCTGACTTGCCGTAGAATTGTTAGTTCCGGGGTTTGGTGTGATGGATGCAGTAGTTTTTTTCACTGGGGGGACTGCAGTGGCGTGGGTGTTGGGAAAGTGGATCAGGCTCATCAGTGGTTATGTAGGATTTGCAGCAGAGATAGAAAGATAGTGGAACAGGAGGGGAAAATTGCTGCCCTTCAGGCTGAGCTAGATCAGGCTAGGGAAGATCTGGACAGGTTAAGGAGGGAGAAGGGCAAAGAGAGGTGGGAAGTGGCAACAGGTAGCAGAAGGAATAGGCCTAGAACTAAGTCTGACAGTTTTGTGGTGAATGTCAAAAATAAGTTTGACCTGTTGCTTCAGTTAGAAACTGATGAGCCTCAAGCAGAGGTAGGTGTAGACAGGACACAACAAACTTTCAATAGGAAATTGAAAAAGAATGTAGGAAAGTCATCGAACAGGAAGAAAGTTTTGTTGTTAGGCAGTTCTCATGCCAGAGGTGTAGGCCAACTTCTGCAGGAGGAATTAGGACCAGAATACCAGGTCACAAATTTTTTCAAACCAAGTGCTAGTCTGGATCAGGTGACAAAGAATTTAGGTTCACTCTGTAAAGGATTTACCAGGGAAGACACCGTGGTTATTGTGGGAGGGCCAGGGAACAGCATCGACAGAGATCCTGGGTACAGTATAGAGTGTGACCTGGTAAAGATTGCGTCAGCATCGAGACACACCAATGTTGAATTTGTATCTGTCCTGAGACGCCATGACTGGCCTCATTCAAACTCTTCTGTTGGGAGAGTTAATTTGGAGTTGGAACGGCTGCTTGGATCGGGTGCGGGGGCTCATATTGGTGTGGTTCCTGTTGATTATCTCAGTAGGTGGGACTATACCAGGCACGGCCTACATCTCAACAGGAAAGGGAAGGGGAAACTGGCTGGGGTAATAGCAGGAAATTTAAGGGGGGGAGGCACTGCCATGAATGGTAAAATACCAGTGGTTACAGGTGTTGGAGCAGCACCTTTTTTAGGATAGGTAAGACAGAAAGAGGTCAAGTTCTACGAGAGGTCAGGATTGAAACAAATCTTCAGTTTAGGAAAGAAATTAAACAGAACAATTCTAGCACATTGGATCACCAATCACAGCTATCAATTATAAATTTTCACCAATCACCAGAAATTTTATCTCCACCAAGTTGTATCTCAGTCCTAGGTAATTCCATTGATGAATTAAAGTCACCCAACCCAGTTGACATAATCTGCCTCTCTGAACACCATGTGACCACTGGTATAGGAACTAGGCCTAAGCACAATGAGAAACTCAGACAGGAGAGTACTGCAAATGTTAGAATAAGGAAAGGTTCTCATAAAAGTATAATTAAAAATAATGTAAGTATATTTCATCAAAATATTGGGAGTTTAAAGAATAAAGTAGATGAGCTTCTGGTTTGTTTAGAAGATTTAGAAGCTGAGAATGAAATAGATATACTATGCCTGTCTGAGCATCACATTGTTACTGATATGGATAAGGTAAATGTAAGTGGTTATAAGATCTCTGCACATGTAATGAGAGAAAATATGGAGAAAGGAGGAGTTGCCATATATGTCAAAAGTTATCATTGTGCAAAAAGTATAGAAACAAAAAAGTTTTGTGTAGAGAAACATATAGAAGCATGTGCCTGTGAGCTTAAATTAAATAAAGGCACATTTATAATTGTAACTGTATATAGGTCCCCATCAGGGAATTTTCATCTATTTCTGAAAAATTTGGACTCCTTGTTGTGCTATCTGTCAGACAGGGGGAAGCAAATTATTATTTGTGGGGACTTCAATGTAGATTCTTTGAAAGAGGGTAATAGGAAAAATGACCTTGAAGTATTACTCGGTTCTTTCAATTTGACACCCGTTATTGATTTTCCTACTCGGGTGGTAAAGGATAGCAGCTCACTGATAGATAACTTCTTTATAGACCAAGATAAGTTTAACCAGATAAATGCTCAGCCTGTCGAGAATGGTCTTTCCGATCATGGTGCACAGCTAGTTACAATATATGACATAGCTCCATTCAGCAATACTAAACAGTCCTCCAAAGTAGTACGTTCAGTCAACGATTTAACAATTGCAAATTTCAGGGAAAGCCTACAGCAGTTAGACTGGGATGAGGTGTACCGTGAACCTGATGCCAATTTAAAATATAATTTATTTCATGACATTTTTGTAAATGCATTTGAAAACTGCTTCCCCAAGAAAATAGTTAAATATACTCGTAAGAAACCTTGTAACAAACCATGGCTTACTAAGGGTATAAAAATATCTTGTAACCGGAAAAGGGAAATGTATCTGACAGCAAGAAAGAGTAGTGACCCAGAAACTATCAAAAATTATAAAAACTACTGTGTTATATTAAGAAAATCCAGGAATATGTGTATCATGTCTGAAATCAGCAACTCTGATAATAAAATTAAAACAATTTGGAATATTATTAAAAGAGAAACAGGTGAACCAAGAGCCGAGGAAGACAGTATTACCATCAAATTGAATGAAAACTTTACAAACAAAAAGTCAGAAGTTGAAAATATTTTTAATAATCATTTTCTAAATGTTGTGGATATAGTAGGATCCAGGTGTTCATTAGAAGATGCTAGGCTGTTAATGGAAGTGGTCATACCTATGCAATTTGATACAATTGAAATCTCACCCACTTCTCCCTCTGAAATTAGGAAAATAATAAACTTGCTTAAAAGCAAAAACTCACATGGCATTGATGGCATTTCCAGCAAAATACTAAAACCTTGTTCTCAACAGATAAGTAAGATTCTCAGCCACCTGTGTAATAGCTCTCTGGAACAGGGCATTTTCCCTGATAGACTGAAATATGCTATTGTTATACCTTTGCATAAAAAGGGGGATAGATCTGATGTCAACAATTACCGTCCAATCTCCCTTCTAACAGCTTTATCCAAAATTTTTGAGAAAGTAATGTATTCAAGAGTAGCTTCACATATCTGTAAAAATGAAGTACTAACAAAATGTCAGTTTGGTTTCCAGAAAGGTTTTTCAACAGAAAATGCCATATATGCTTTCACCAGTCAAATTTTGAATGATCTGAATAACCGAACACCTCCCATTGGGATTTTTTGTGATCTCTCAAAGGCTTTTGATTGTGTAAATCACGAAATTCTGCTAGACAAGCTCAAGTATTGTGGCATGAGTGGGACAGTGCACAAATGGTTTAATTCGTACCTAACTGGAAGAGTGCAGAAAGTTGAAATAAGTAGTTCTCGTAACATGCAAAGATCAGCACTTTCCTCAAACTGAGGAACTATCAAGAATGGGGTTCCACAAGGGTCAGTCTTGGGTCCTTTGTTGTTCTTATTATATATTAATGACTTGCCATTCTATATTCATGAAGAGGCAAAGTTAGTTCTCTTTGCTGATGATACAAGTATAGTAATCACACCTGACAAACAAGAATTAACCGATGAAATTGTCAATACTGTCTTTCAGAAAATTACTAAGTGGTTCCTTGTAAACGGACTCTCACTGAATTTTGATAAGACACAGTACATACAGTTCCGTACAGTGAATGGTATGACGCCATTAATAAATATAGACCTTAATCAGAAGCATATAGCTAAGGTAGAATATTCCAAATTTTTAGGTATGTCCATTGATGAGAGATTAAATTGGAAGAAACACATTGATGATCTGCTGAAACGTTTGAGTTCAGCTACTTATGCAATGAGGGTCATTGCAAATTTTGGTGATAAACATCTTAGTAAATTAGCTTACTACGCCTATTTTCACTCATTGCTTTCATATGGCATCATATTTTGGGGTAATTCATCACTGAGGAATAAAGTATTTATTGCACAGAAGCGTGTAATCAGAATAATAGCTGGAGTCCACCCAAGATCATCCTGCAGACATTTATTTAAGGATCTAGGGATATTCACAGTAGCTTCTCAGTATATATACTCTCTTATGAAATTTGTTATTAACAACCAAACCCAATTCAAAAGTAATAGCAGTGTGCATAACTACAATACTAGGAGAAAGGACGATCTTCACTATACAAGATTAAATCTAACTTTGGCACAGAAAGGGGTGAATTATACTGGCACTAAAGTCTTTGGTCACTTACCAAATAGTATCAAAAGTCTGACAGATAACCAACAAGTATTTAAGAAGAAATTAAAAGAATTTCTGAATGACAACTCCTTCTACTCCATAGAGGAACTTTTAGATATAAATTAAGAAAAAAAAATTAAAAAATAAAAAAAATAAAAAAAACACAAAAAATAAAGTTGTTATATTAACTTAAGTATGTTGTTAAATTAACCTAATTATGTCATGTATTGGAAAATTTGACTCATTCCACATCATTACGAAATATCGTATTCATGATCCATGGAACTAGTATTAATCTAATCTAATCTAATAGATTAAGGAAAGGCAACCCAGCGTATCTAGCATTTGTAGACTTAGAGAAAGCTTTTGACAATGTTGGCTGGAATACTCTCTTTCAAATTCTGAAGGTGGCAGGTGTAAAACATAGGGAGCGAAAGGCTATTTACAATTTGTATAGAAACCAAATGGCAGTTATAAGAGTTGAGGGGCTTGAAAGGGAAGCAGTGGTTGGGAAGGGAGTGAGACAGGGTTGTAGCCTCTCCCCGATGTTATTCAATCTGTATATTGAGCAAGCAGTGAAGGAAACAAAAGAAAAATTCGGAGTAGGTATTAAAATTCATTGAGAAGAAATAAAAACTTTGAGGTTCGCCGATGACATTGTAATTCTGTCAGAGACAGCAAAGGACTTGGAAGAGCAGTTGAATGGAATGGACAGCGTCTTGAAAGGAGGATATAAGATGAACATCAACAAAAGCAAAACGAGGATAATGGAATGTAGTCGAATTAAGTCGGGTGATGCTGAGGGTATTAGATTAGGAAATGAGACACTTAAAGTAGTAAAGGAGTTTTGCTGTTTGGGGAGCACAATAACTGATAATGGTCGAAGTAGTGAGGATATAAAACGCAGACTGGCAATGAGAAGTAAAGCGTTTCTGAAGAAGAGAAATTTGTTGACTTCGAGTATAGATTTAAGTGTCAGGAAGTCGTTTCTGAAAGTAATTGTATGGAGTGTAGTCATGTATGGAAGTGAAACATGGACGATAAATAGTTTGGACAAGAAGAGAATAGAAGCTTTCGAAATGTGGTGCTACAGAAGAATGCTGAAGATTAGATAGGTAGATCACATAACTAATGAGGAGGTATTGAATAGAATTGGAGAGAAGAGGAGTTTGTGGCACAACTTGACTAGAAGAAGGGATCGGTTGGTAGGACATGTTCTGAGGCATTAATGGATCATCAATTTAGTATTGGAGGGCAGCGTGGAGGGTAAAAATCGTAGAGGGAGACCAAGAGATGAATACACCAAGTACATTCAGAAGGATGTAGGTTGCAGTAAGTACTGGGAGATGAAGAAGCTTGCACAGGATAGAGTAGCATGGAGAGCTGCATGAAACCAGTCTCAGGACTGAAGACCACAACAACAACAACAACATAGCAACATATCTGCAAGACATTATTTGAATGCTTACAATCGTGGACAAGCAGTTGGATGGCTTGAATGCGGTCAGTGTGTCGCTACTATGGCCATAGTAATGAACGTATCCAAAAGTGTCATCTTGCGTTTAAAAAGGTCTCTGAAGGAGATGACATGCTATATAAAAGCATAGACAGACTACCACATGGGAAGGGGATCGATCTGCAGCCCCATTGGTGACAAGGAACAGATATCTCACTCTGGGCAGACGCTGCAGACCTAGCAGCCACTACCAGTACATGTGTCTCCACAAAAACCATTTCATAGTTATTAAATCAGACTGGTTTTTATGCTTGGAAGCCTGTTTAATGCAGCTCACTCCATCAATGCCATTGTCGAGAAAGAGGTTGTTGGTGTAGGGAGAAGGTTGGCTGGTGTCAGCAACAGCTGTCTAGCGTGATGTTCTCTGACAAATCTCATTTCACTGTGGTGAGTGATTCTAGCCATCAGTTAATGTGGAGAGAGAGAGAAACATGTTACATACCACAGAATGTTGATGTATGTCATCGGTATGGCCTAGGCATTATGATGTGGGCAGGCAGTATGACCGATGGCCAAACACCACTGCATATCTTTGCATGAGATACTGTTACAGTACAGCGGTACCGCAGGTAGATCATTCTAGGTCATGTCCTTCTGTTTAGGGGTGCAGTAGGTCCCACTTTTCTGTTTATGGATGACAATGCCTGCCCACACAGGACTGCTGTGCTGTCGGACACACTAGAAAGTGAAAATATTGAATTTATGGAATGGCCTGCTTACTCCCTGGACCCAAATTCTATTCAGCATGCCTGGGATGCTCTTGGCAGACACATTTCTCAAAGAACACCCCTCCCCAAATCATGCAAGAACTGGAAACTGCCTCAAGATAGGAGTTGGACAGTATCAGTCAATGACTCAGAACCAGTTTGATAGCCAACGTGAAAATAGGTGCAAAATGTGCCTAAGGAGGGCATACTCCTTACCAGGAGTCTGATATCCACCTTCATGTTGGGAGTCTGACCTGTGTCAAATGAGAACACTATTTATGTTTGTTGTCTTGGTTTCCCATGGGGTGAAATCTGTACAGTTTTTCACTATAAATAAACCATTCCAGCTCTGTTAAGTATGTGCTGTGTTTCATGTTGTTGATCATTGCCTGTGGCTATTCCCATCCAACAATGAGTCTATTCCATAGCAACTATCAAGCAGTATGTAATATTTTGAGTGTCGTAATCCCATTATCAAGCTCCCTCTAGAGACCTTGTACAGTTCATCAGTAATCTGATGAACAATGGCTTTAATGCAAATGTGTTATCAGCTTCCAAGAAAGGATCATTTGTATCAGATAAGTGGAGGCACAAATTCCAGAAAGGCCTTGAAAGTTGGAGTGGATTTGTGGTATGTGATTAGATTAGAGGAAATTTACTTAGTGTTCCAATAGATCTGTACTGAGGAAATCCTCCAGGATGCAGAACATATCTGCAAACAGAAGTACAAAATAAGTATTTACAAACAAAAACATCAGATATGGTAATGTACTTTCTATAGGTCCCAAGTGAAATGGTCCTCATGATTGTGGACTAAGTCAAAAAACTGTAAACATATTTTCATGTAAAACATAATAGCAAACTTATCACTAAACTTGTCAGTGCTCAATACAGTGAGATGTATGTGGTAACTCTTAGGCTGTTGTAGCCATGAACCATCAAATTAAAAAAAAAAAATTACAACAATTATTTATAATTATCTCACTGAATTTGTACAGAAGTCAGATTGTCCATAATACAATACTTGATTTTGTAAGCAACAAATACACATCAGTCAGTTCTACTAAGAACACACTATCCTAATTCCTTCACAAGAATCAAAACACACTATCCTCATTCCTTCAAAAGTGCAAATCTTTCTTTCCCATCCACTTCACTTGGTCCCCTCAACCTAACATGTCACATCCTGGACATTGACCTCATCCTCTCTGATGGCTCCATCCACACTTCTACATCTACATACATACTCCGCAAGCCACCTGACGGTGTGTGGCGGAGGGTACCCTGAGTACCTCTATCGGTTCTTCCTTCTATTCCAGTCTCGTATTGTTCGTGGAAAGAAAGGTTGTCGGTATGCCTCTGTGTGGGCTCTAATCTCTCTCATTTTATCCTCATGGTCTCTTCGCGGGATATACGTAGGAGATAGCAATATATTGCTTGACTCTTCGGTGAAGGTATGTTCTCGAAACTTTAACAAAAGCCCGTACCGAGCTACTGAGCGTCTCTCCTGCAGAGTCTTCCACTGGAGTTTATCTATCATCTCCGTAACGCTTTCGCAATTACTAAACGATCCTGTAATGAAGCGCGCTGCTATCCGTTGGATCTTCTCTATCTCTTCTATCAACCCTATCTGGTATGGATCCCACACTGCTGAGCAGTATTCAAGCAGTGGGCGAACAAGCGTACTGTAACCTACTTCCTTTGTTTTGAGATTGCATTTCCTTAGGATTCTTCCAATGAATCTCAGTCTGGCATCTGCTTTACCGACGATCAACTTTATATGATCATTCCATTTTAAATCACTCCTGATGCGTACTCCCAGATAATTTATGGAATTAACTGCTTCCAGTTGCTGACCTGCTATTTTGTAGCTAAATGATAAGGGATCTATCTTTCTATGTATTCACAGCACATTACACTTGTCTACATTAAGATTCAATTGCCATTCCCTGCACCATGTGTCAATTTGCTGCAGATCCTCCCGCATTTCAGTACAATTTTCCATTGTTACAACCTCTCGATATACCACAGCATCATCTGCAAAATGCCTCAGTGAACTTCCGATGTCATCCACAAGGTCATTTATGTATATTGTGAATAGCAACGGTCCTATGACACTCCCCTGCGGCACACCTGAAATCACTCTTACTTCGGAAGACTTCTCTCCATTGAGAATGACATGCTGCGTTCTGTTATCTAGGAACTCTCCAATTCAATCACACAATTGGTCTGATAGTCCATATGCTCTTACTTTGTTCATTAAACGACTGTGGGGAACTGTATCGAATGCCTTGTGGAAGTCAAGAAACACGGCATCTACCTGTGAACCCATGTCCATGTCTATGGCCCTCTGAGTCTCGTGGACGAATAGCGTGAGCTGGGTTTCGCACGACCGTCTTTTTTGAAACCCATGCTGATTCCTACAGAGTAGATTTCTAGTCTCCAGAAAAGCCATTATACTCGAACATGATACGTGTTCCAAAATTCTACAACTGATCGACGTTAGAGATATAGGTCTATTGTTCTACACATCTGTTTGACGTCCCTTCTTGAAAATGGGGATGACCTGCACCCTTTTCCAATCCTTTGGAACGCTACGCTCTTCTAGAGACCTACGGTACACCGCTGCAAGAAGGGGAGCAAGTTCCTTAGCGTACTCTGTGTAAAATCGAACTGGTATCCCATCAGGTCCAGCGGCCTTTCCTCTTTTGAGCGATTTTAATTGTTTCTCTATCCCTCTGTCATCTATTTCGATATCTACCATTTTGTCATCTTTGCGACAATCTAGAGAAGGAACTACAGTGCAGTCTTCCTCTGTGAAACAGTTTTGGAAAAGACATTTAGTATTTCGGCCTTTAGTCTGTCATCCTTTGTTTCAGTACCATTTTGGTCACAGAATGTCTGGACATTTTGTTTTGATCCACCTACCGCTTTGACATAAGACCAAAATTTCTTAGGATTTTCTGCCAAGTCAGTACATAGAACTTTACTTTCGAATTCATTGAACGCCTCTCGCATAGCCCTCCTCACACTACATTTCGCTTTGCGTAATTTTTGTTTGTCTGCAAGGCTTTGGCTATGTTTATGTTTGCTGTGAAGTTCCCTTTGCTTCCGCAGCAGTTTTCTAACTCGGTTGTTGTACCACGGTGGCTCTTTTCCATCTCCTATGATCTTGCCTGGCACATACTCATCCAACGCATATTGTACGATGGTTTTGAACTTCGTCCACTGATCGTCAACACTATCTGTACTTGAGACAAAACTTTTGTGTTGAGCCGTCAGGTACTCTGTAATCTGCTTTTTGTCACTTTTGCTAAACAGAAGAATCTTCCTATCTTTTTTAATATTTCTATTTACGGCTGAAATCATCGATGCAGTAACCGCTTTATGATCGCTGATTCCTTGTTCTGTGTTAACTGTTTCAAATAGTTCGGGTCTGTTTGTCACCAGAAGGTCTAATATGTTATCGCCACGAGTCAGTTCTCTGTTTAACTGCTCAAGGTAGTTTTCAGATAAAGCAATTAAAAAAAATTCACTCCATTCTTTGTCCCTTCCACCCGTTATGAACGTTTGAGTCTCCCAGTCTATATCCGGCAAATTAAAATCTCCATCCAGAACTATAACATGGTGGGGAAATCTACTCGAAATATTTTCCAAATTATCCTTCAGGTGCTCAGCCACAACAGCTGCTGAGCCAGGGGGCCTATAGCGACATCCAATTACCATGTCTGAGCCTGCTTTAACCGTGACCTTCACCCAAATTATTTCACATTTCGGATCTCCGTCAATTTCCTTTGATACTATTGCACTGCTTATCGCTATAAACACGCCTCCCCCTTCACTGTCCAGCCTGTCTTTGTGGTATACATTCCAATCTGAGTCCACATTAAACTCTCGAACCACCAACAGTACCTGCATTTTGACAATGTCATCCCTTCCACAACAAAAGAATCCCTCCCACAGAGCCTGGCCACCTGGGGATGGCATATCTGCATTGACCAGAACTCCATTGCCCAGTATACTGATGGTCTCACATAGGCCTTTACAGACAGGCACTATCCCCTAGACTTACTCTGAAAATATATTTCTCATGTCATATCCCTTCACACCCTCAGTCGCTCTCTCCCCCCCTCCCACTCCCAAGAATCAGCTACAAAGGAGCACCATCTTTGTCACGCAGTACCACCCTGGACTGGACTGGACCAACTGATTCTCATCCATTGTGAGGGCTTTCAATATATATCATCATGCCCTGAAATGAGTGAAATCCTACCCACGATCCTTCTCACTGCTTCCTAAACTGGTGTTCGATTGCCCATCACACCTGCACAACATTGTACTCCATCTCTATGCCACTTCCATTCCCAACTCCTTTTCACAAGGATCATATCACTGTGGAAGACAGTCCAGCACTTCTTACTATAATCAGGCTGACCTTACTGCCTTAGAGATGGGCCACTTGTGACAGCAGCTATGTTTCGAGAATGAGATTTTCACTCTGCAGCGGAGTGTGCGCTGATATGAAACTTCCTGGCAGATTAAAACTGTGTGCCCGACTGAGACTCGAACTCGGGACCTTTGCCTTTCGCGGGCAAGTGCTCTACCAACTGAGCTAGCGAAGCACGACTCACGCCCGGTACTCTCAGCTTTACTTTTGCAGGAGAGCTTCTGTAAAGTTTGGAAGGTAGGAGACGAGGTACTGGCAGAAGTAAAGCTGAGAGTACCGGGCGTGAGTCGTGCTTTGGTAGCTCAGTTGGTAGAGCACTTGCCCGCGAAAGGCAAAGGTCCCGAGTTCGAGTCTCGGTCGGGCACACAGTTTTAATCTGCCAGGAAGTTTCAGCAGCTATGTTATTTGCTAACTCTGCTGCAATCACTGCACAGTATTTTATGTCAATATGACGTCCAAATATCTGTCCCCCAGAATGAATGGCCACTGTCAAACTGTGGACAAGACCACCCTGTGGCACAAAATGCAATTGAACTCAACATGCTCAATTCCAATGGCTGCTTCACAACTGAGACCATCTGGATCCTCCCATCCACAACCAGCTTTTCTGAACTACGCAGATGGGATTTACCCTTGCAACACATCCTCCACTCCTGGAACAATCCTGGCCTGAATCTCCATTTCCTGAATGTCCTCACACTCTCTGCCCAACAGCTTCCCCTCCCTCTGTCCTATCGCTCCCTCCCAGCTCACTTGCCATTGTCATCTTCAATGTGTGCTGCTTCCCTCTGGCTCTGACACCTATGCATCACAGGCCTGGTCCATTCACCTGCCAACCGTGCCTCCCACATTGAGCCAGCAAACTGACTGCTTTCCTCTGAACCACTCGCTTCCCAACTCCAAGCCCTCCTACTGCCTCCTGCCTCCCTTTCCTCTACTCACCCACCCTTGTCCACTTCCTGAAGTGCATTTCTGGTGTTGTGCATCCAACCAGCCAGCCAGCATTATGTGGGGCACAAGTGTGCACGTGTGTGTGTGTGTGTGTGTGTGTGTGTGTGTGTGTGTGTGTGTGTGTGTGTGTGTGTGTGTACATTTACCTGTTAAGTTATAAATCTTTTAGAAGCAATAAGATTTATGCATATCACAGCTTTTAACTTCTCACTAACATGTAGCCATTTGTGTATTTATTGTATAGGATTAATGTGGTTTAATAATTATAAAAGCACTTTTGTAATACTGAATTATTGTTATACTTGGAATTTTGTTTCACTTATTTTGCGTGAGCATATTAAGCAGCTCTGCTAATCCTTACAGCTTGAATGTCTGGCGGTGAACTTCTGTGCCAAGGTGACTGGGTCATGTTTGAAAACTTTATTCCAACGCAGCCGCAGGCTTCGATGTTTACTTATGAACCAAACAAGTAAGTTTACTTTATGATACCTGGCCTAATAGTTTGCAAATACCATACTACCATGTGACATGATACTTCAGGATTAAAACTAGATCGTAACAGAAACTGTAACTGAATGTAATAATGTTTTAAGAAAAAGCATTTCATTTTCCAACAGATGAAGCAGGAAACACTGAAAAGTCACACAATACAGACAGAAATTTTAATGTCTTAAGTAAGTTTGTATGTCAGGTCATGCCCTTTATTTAGTTTCCTCTGTTTGCACATCTGATACGTAAGTGCTTCCCATATTGTCCAATATGTCTTTTAGCTTTGTTGTCTCATGCATACATATCTTTTTTTTTTTTTTTTTTTTTTTTTTTTAATTTGATTAATACAAGAATGAAGCTCTTACAATATTTAACAAAAAGGTGGAAAAGGAGAGTTTACTTCCTGTTAACATCAAGAAAACTGGAGCTGGAGTACAAGCTCAGATATGGAAAGGGTAGGGAAGAAAATTAACCACATCCTTTTCGTAGGAACTACTTTGAGTTATTTAAGGAAACACTGCAAACCTAAATATGGATAACCCATTGCTTTACCATTGGGCCACCTAGCTTGGATGAAAAAAATTGCCAATATTTTCATCTGTTTTCATGTACGTTACTCTCCAATTTTGATAATGACATATCATACTGAAATACTAAAAATTATATTTGAAACTGCTTTTATTATTTCAAACTGACTGGTTTTGGGCAGTGTCACCCATCTTCAGATCATTTCTCATAGTTACAGAGTAACCAGGCTTAACAGCACAATCAGTTTCACTATCATATACTCTGATACATCGCAGTGAAGCTTATAGTGAAATTAAAACTGGTTACTCTGCAACTCCAAGAAATGATATAAAGATGGATGATATTGCCCGAAACTGGTCATCTGAAACAACAAAAACGGCAATCAACAGATGAAAATAAGTCTGTATCTGAAATTTTGTCTGTTAAGAAATGAAAAAGTAAGGCTATTGTCATCCTGAAGATTGAACACCACAATGCTGTATTAGGTACATACTAGAGGGATATTCCACTGCTTCCTCTGACCTTTGAACAGACTTCTACAAACAGTTATGGTGGGACCTACAGTTTAATATGGACTCCATACTACAGTGCAACTTATCATTTTTCACATTTAAAAATCATTGCCAGAGGTCATAAGTGATAAGTGACATAAGAAATCCTAGGATTCATCAAGACATGAACCCTTGTCCTCTGGATTTGTAGGCTGACACTTATCAATTAGCCAACAAACCCTGTGGAGACAAATGTAATTTCCTTACAGATGTCACTTGTGGATTTCCTGATGCATTGTTGTTTCCTCTTTAATGACTATTATTGATAGTTAAGGCAGTGGACTAATTTTCTGTAGGTTTCTTATTTTAATTCCTATCCAGTCATCAAGATTTAGGTTTTTGTGATTTCCCAAAAATTACATAGCACAAATGCTAGGATGACTTTTGGGGAGCCATTGCACACTTCTGGTCCCATCCTTCCCCAACTGAGCTGTAGTGGTCCATCTTTAATAATCTTGCCATTGTTAAGATGTAAAACTCTAACCTTCCCTTCTTTTTTTCAAGAGAACTATGATATTCTGGACACTTCAGTGTTAAGGTTTACACAGTCTAATGTTGACCTAAGAGGAGGCAATGGTATAGAAAAAGTAGCCTAAAATGTTGAAGATTAAGAGACAGAAACTTGGTTAACATATTGTGTCTTAATCTGTGATGACAGTGTCCAATATTGATGGGTCATCTGCCCATTAAAGAACAGATTGTTCAAGATTTATTCTCTAAAAGTTTGGGCTGCAATATTTCACAGTCAATAAGTGATATTATCAATACCACACACAGAAATAATCTACACTTACTGCAATTTTCTTGTGTCTGCGATTGTGAAATAAGACTTTGAAAATCATGTTAAAATTACATGAGTTAGATTCCACATTATTGATGTTCTCAGATTCTTGTTGGTTTCTATTTGATGTGTTAACTTCATTTTACCTAAATCATTAAGTTTAGACTCAGTAAATATCCTATTTGTTACAGATTGGTGATAATGGTGTATTGTAGAACAGTAACCTTGTTGCTTTATTTACTATTGATTATGTTCTGAGTTCTTTTCGAATTGCTGGGAACAGTTGTGCGCTCATCTTATCTGTCATAAAATTTAGTTAAAGAATAGCTAAGTCACTTACAGTCTCTGTGTACAATATGACATGGACTCCATGAACCGTCTGGCTTTGTTAAGCTTAAGCAGCTTTTTTACATTATTACTGATAGATGCATCAATTTGCTTTGCCGTGATACAATAACTGAATTGTGCCAATGTATCTTGATTTGAAAATGTGAAGAAACAGTTGAAAAAGGATTTGTCATTGTGGTTTTCATTTTGTCATTATCTATTTTGACCCACTGGTATCAACAATGGATGGAATATTGTTGTTTGTTAGTTTATCATAAAAAATCTTAGAGCTTTGGTAGATATCTCATAAAAGGATTTTGCTATGGTTTTTGTGATGACTTAGTATATTGCTACTCAAATAGTCATGAGTATTTCAATTAATATCTGCCTATCTGTGGTTCTATGTTTTGCTTCCTCCCTCTTGAATAGCAGGCAGCATTTGTAAAAAATAAGGTTCCTGGATATTACTTGTACCTCTGTCAGCTGTAACTATTCTGTCTGAGAACTTAGTTTTATCAGTGTGGGCAGCTGTTTGTCTGAATTTGAGCCACAGTTTCTCTGTTCTTTGCTTGATTTTAATGACTGCAGCACATGTCTAAGAAATGTTATATCCTTCTTTTTGTAGGTGTTTTCCTTATTTTAATAACCTTTTGTAGTTTGGTGATCATTGTTGCTACATACACATCATAATTACAGATATCATTCTCTATGTAGATACTGTCAAATAGGTCAGATCTGTTTGCCATTAATGTATATTTTGTACTTTCATAATGAATGGGTTCCTGAACTACCTGTTGAAGATCCTTTTCAAGAGAATTCTTAGTATTTTTTTCAGGAAGTTTTGGATGGAAGAGACATTCAACTCACAATGTTTCCCACCTGCCCTACAATGGCATTCCACTGCCAACCCTATGTATACAACATTCTGGTTTAACCCTTTGTCACACTCACTCTTGGTCTCTTGCCACATGATTCCTATACCTCTGTAACACCCAGGTGCAATGCCTATCCAATTCACTCACCATGTACGTCCTACTCCAGTCTCTTCACAGGCATATCCTATCCTATCATTGGCAGGGCCACCTGTGGAAAAAGTCATCTCATATACCACTTCTGCTCCAACTTGGATGTGCACAGAATTTTATGTGGGCATGGCCACCAACCAACTCTCCACCCATATGAATGACCACCACTAAACTGAGTGTAAGAGCAGGTTTGACCAGCCAGTGGTGTAACAAGCAGAAAAAGATGCTTGATTTCAATGGCTGCTTCACAACCCTTGACATTTGGATCCCCAACCCCCCCCCCCCCCCCCCCCTCCCTCCGAGCTCCAGCATCTATATACATGGGTGTTATCCTTGTAACACATCCTCCGTTCCCAGTACCAGCCTGTCTCAAATTTCTGCAAACCCCTATACCCACACCCTATTCCACACAATCTCTCTTTTCTCTGTTCTGTCATCTCTCCCAATCCACTCTTCCACATCATAATCACATGCTATTCTGGCAGCTGTGTGTTGCATTCCTATGCTGTGCACCTACTGCCTGTCCCTCCTGCATTCCTGTCTTGTGTACCAGCTGCCTTTCGCTGTGCCATCAGCCATCCTTCCACTCTCCACTTCTTTTCTCCCTTCACCTACTCCAGTCAACAACCCTTACCCCAGCCCACATGCCAAACTGCAGTCCTGACATTGTGCATCAGCCAGTACAAGGTAGTTGTACAGTGTATGATTGGTTGTATGAGTGCAACTGGATACAGCCTCCTTGGTGGATGTGGGGTAGTCAAACAAAGGTGTGGAGATGTGATCCTGTGATGCACCAGGCTGCTAGTCAGACATCAGTTAACAGTCATTTATTTCAAAGAGTTTTGCAAGCACTATGTCCTTTACTACTGTGGCCTAACAATGGCCATGCTGTGCTCATACTGCATGGTGGCACAGAGTAGCACATCAGCACACAGCAAGGAATCTACTGGCACAGCCTGTGGTGTAGTCTAGGGTCAGTGGCATGGTGCGGCAGCCAGTGCATCTCTGTAGACTGGTGCAGCTGTGGACTTCTGTCAGAGCCTGAGTTTTCTTTCTGAGTGTAGCTGCACTTGGCCCCAGAAATCTGCATTCCTCTGTTGTCAGTTGCCGTGGTGGCATATGGGCAGAAACCCAACAGCAACATGGAGGACAGCCTGAGATGTCGTCTCACCATACAGCCAGCAAGGCAGTATTTGTACTGCCCTTCTGTGGCAGCACAAGCATCCTGCTCGCAGGCTGAGCAATTTGCAAATAGGCAGATAGGCAGATGAATTCTTTATTCATGTGCTCCCATTTTCCAGGCCTTTCAGCATTCTTGGCTAGCCTAATATGTAGTTTCAGATGTTCTGAGCTTTCTTTAATGCAAAGTTTGCAGTCTGAAAGGCATTATCGCATTGTCCCTAGGTTTTGTCCCCATTGACTGAATAGTGTTATGTCTGCTCTGCAGTGTTGTCAAGGTGCTGAATCAGGGGTTTCTGACACTCCCTCCCACAGCTTGTTTGTACTTCGGCTCTTCTGGATGTTGACTCTGGTTTGATCATCATTGGGTACTTGACAGGCATGGTCCATTTACTGTCAGACTCCCAGTTGGCTTCAACAAAATTTTATTTCTCACTTAATTACTATTCTGCTGTGCAACATTGTATATGAATGTGTGTGAATGTGTATTCTAAGTTGAAAAATGATTTTTACAAATGCTAGCAAAGTTTTCAGTCTTGTTTATTGTTTGCTGATGACTGGCTGCCTCTACTATCCAGTGTGTTGTTACCTTTACTCCTAGATTATTTACAGGAAGGTTCATTTCATCTGTCATGCAAGAAATTTTAATTTTCCCAGTCTATTATGGCATTACAGGAACAAATGAAATTTTCTGTTGCATTTGTGGATGAGACTGATGGCTGATAGAATGACCAAACCTCCAGTTTTAAGCTTCTTTTAATGATTAATTCTTCCCAGATTATTTCTCATACACTCAGTTTACATCTCAGTAAATGTTAGTTTCCTATCTACTACTACAAATTAGGCACTGCCCATAAAATATAACCTGAACTTTCAGTATACAGATATGTCCAAAGATTTCACTGCACATGAGGAGAATCATGTATTTTGTTAGTTAATGTTTTCACATGATATCACATTTTACAGTCACTTTATTGCTGCTTTGAAATCTTGTGTGACAATGAACATTAGCAGCAGTGTCTACTAACTATAACCAATGCATTTCACAAAATATCCCCAGCAGTATAACTGGTGCATTTTGCTTATTAACTTACTATTAATGTGTGTAGGATGATTTTAAATTTGGTTACTTCAAAACTGGACTGGACTTTACTTCTCAAAATACCTTCCATATTTTGCTTCATTTCTCAGTCTGTTTGTGAGATTTCTTTCAGCTTCTTTCCTCTCTCCATAGTTACTAAAATAATACTAGGCTTCTTTAGAATTCATAATTTTTATTTACTCCTTTTTCACATCCAATCACATCATTGATTTATATAATGTCATTACATTAAAAATGTTTTTTTCTCTATTTTGTATTTGTTTTCCATGTGTTTTAATTGTCATCAGCCTTTTCTGAAGTGCAGCTTTGGTGGTGATATAATGCACTGCTATGTATTCACTTTTGTATACTCTAAGGCATGAGTTAACAGGTAATTTCCATTCAGAGTAAAGACAAAATAGTCTGGAAAACAGACCACTCACTACACAGAATAAATCTTCACATCATGTCAGACTGTGCAGCCAACACTCAGTAAGTGTGATGGTACATTATCTGCCAGTCTCCAAAATACTTAACCATATTTCATAAAAGTTTTAAATAGCAGTAAATATTATGTACAAGTTCAGTGCAGATGTAGTCAGATACATCTGCTCAGCCACTGAACATTTTTATGACTCTGAATTAGCAGTTAATTGTTCCCAGTCAGATCAATTTAGAAATTAATAACATAGCCAAGTCAAGTTACTACTGTGATATTCTGTTGTAAAATTTACTGCCATTAAAGTATATTATTTATACACAGCTGTTACAATGAAAAATTAGTGGCTTGACATAGTTTGTTTTATTTTAAACAAGTTAATGATGACATCAGTAGCATGAAAAATATTTGTCTGCAAACAGGCTTGCAGAGTGAACATGTGATGCAAGTGGAATGGGAGAAGGCCAACATTCAAGAACTTGATATAACAGCAACAGATCTGTCAACTGAGTGCCTCATTGATATGCTCACACGCATTCCCGGACTACGTTTTCTGTCTGCTGGCCAGATCAATGGATTTAATGATTCGGTAAATCACTATCAGTTATTTTTCTAGCTACTACTGGATAAAATTTTATTTGAGGCTTCAAAACTGCATAATGTGAACTTTACTGAGCTCCATTTAAACTTTTATTTTTCATTGTAGTTTGAACTGCAATGACTCTTGCTGGGGGACTAAAACGGTGTGCTTCAGAAGGATTCAGATCCTGTTGCAACATACAGAAACTCCTTTTTCAGAGCTCACAGAACAGAATTGTACTCATAAAGGCAATGAATCAAATTCATTTTGTCATCAAGTTCTCTGTTGAAATATATGACAATAGGTGCATTGCAACTGAAACCATTAATATAGATTTATTCAATTCAGTTGACACAGAATACAGGTAGTTAAAATGAATTTAATAATAAGGGAGTGGAGATATGTGTACTGCCTTACATCATGAACACTGAGAGCCATTATTTTCCCACTAAAGGGACTTTCCTAGTTCTGCACTTGAAAACTGACAATGGATGTGAGAGCAGCGTGCTAACCAGATGCTTCTCTATATCTGCATCCAGTGACACTTATCATCTGTGGATGACACAGTGGTTGGTCAGTACCATTGAACCATCCATGGCCTGTTTGCACAGAGTTTAGGTTTTAGTCAGAGTCTGTTTGATATGAAACAACTGTTATTTTATAAGAGTCAAGCTAATTCAGTAATAGAAACACCAACAGAACTGTTGCATGAAAATCGATATCTTTTCTATGCACAAACCTGTGCATTTCTGCCCCTAGATTGCACAAATAGCTTTAGTTTGCATTCTTATTTTGTAATACAGTTTCAAATTGTAGCAACAGTTCTTCTGCAACTTTTGTCACACTCATATTTCTTGTCAAAGATTATCTTTAATTGACAGCCGGGACTGAAACACTCCATGCAGTGGCAAAGATAGTTGGTCAAATGACATACAGTATAAAAGAGAAGTACCGTATATTACATGACTTTACAACCAATAGCATCATTCTGCTAGTTTCACCTGTTTTACCAGTGCAGAGTGTGAGTAAAACACACAGCAATGGCATTTTTATTTGTGCATATATAGTGACTATTTTCTAGTTATGTTTCATGTTTGATGCACAATAAACAGTACTTTCAGTAAGAAATTACTTACGATTCAGAGGAAATAAAATTTTGCCATGATCAGTCAAAATAAAATGTTGTCTATTTCCAGTTAAACATTTTTCTAATATAGCTGACAAGTTTAATTGGTTCAAATGGTTCTGAGCACTATGCGACTTAACTTCTGAGGTCATCAGTCGCCTAGAACTTAGAACCAATTAAACCTAACTAACCTAAGGACATCACACACATCCATGCCCGAGGCAGGATTCAAACCTGCGGCTGTAGCCATTGCTCGGCTCAAGACTGTAGTGCCCAGAACCGCACGGCCATCCCGGCCGGCAACAAGTTTAATTATTCACCAATAATCAGTATGGTTTGTGCTGTACAAAGAGTTTCTGCTTTATTTATATTTATTTGTTTTTGTATTTCATGTTATTACAAATTCCATTGATTCAAATAGGAGGAGAGTTACTTGGATATAAGATATGGAACCAGTCAGCATTTTCTTTTTCTTTTTTTTTTTTTGTTCATTTTTAAAAATTATTCCTTTTATTTTAGATTATTTATGGTGTAGAATATCTTCAATAATAAAAACATCATCATTATCTGGCAATCTTTCCAGCAAACCAATTGGTATGCCTCTGAACAGTTTGCCTTAATCTGTTTCTGTCCTGGTAAATTTCCACACTCACCACAGCATCCCATGCCACTCCTTTCCTTCCAAGGTCTTCTTTGATGTGGTCCAGCCACTTCTTTTGCCCAATTGGTCTTCAGCTTGGCAAATTCCTTCCCTATGGGAAATTCTGTTAAGCTGCATCCATCTCACATACTGAAACCAGCTCAGTCTTGCTGCATTCAGCCCTTTGTCCATTGTCACTTCTGGCAGGTTTCTCATTATGTCCTCATTACTGATCTGGTCTCCCTTTTTCTTTTATTGAGCAGATCTAAAGAAATTTATCTAAAAAACTTGCAGTTGTCTTACATTACATTGATTATGACTCAGCTTTCCAAATTGTAGAATGGGATGGATAGAAGAAAAGCTCTGAACGTAGTCACTTAGCTCCTAGAGGAACAACAGACAAGACTTCATACTAAACTGAAGAATTTTGGCCCTTTGGTTACCCTGCTCAGAACTTCAAGATGATACTCTCATTATTTGCCATAACACAACCAAGATGTACAAGACTATTCACAATCTTGATCTTGTTCCCTTCTAAAAATACATTACATTGCATGGGTATTGTTCAAACTCACATTGCCATCGTCTTGCTTTCATTCACAATTAATTCAAACTCTTTGAGTTGACATTTGGTGGTAAGTTCCTTTGGGACCAAACTGATGAGGTCATTGGTTCCTAGGCTTACACACTTCTTAATCTAACTTATACTAAGTTATGCTAGGGACAACACCTGCACCCATCCCCGATGGAGGA
This sequence comes from Schistocerca americana, assembly GCF_021461395.2. NCBI lineage: Eukaryota > Metazoa > Arthropoda > Insecta > Orthoptera > Acrididae > Schistocerca > Schistocerca americana. The sequence continues at coordinate 405,495,685 of NC_060121.1, read as the reverse complement.
CTCGAACCTCCAATGGGGCAAACTCTTTGAACTTGGTCTTTACAATCACAGATCCAATTTCCTCTGCACCTCCATGCTGGCTTCACCCCAAATGGTGATATCATCTACAACTAAAAGGACATTTAGGTCTTCTTTCTCTACTCCCCTGATTGCCTTCATTATAGTATTCACAAGTGTGATGAAGAGTGTTGGTAAAAGGGAACTGACCTGTTGCACATCTCTCCTTGTTCTGAACTACTTTGATGTTCCATCTTTTATTTTTACACTGTACTCACAATTATCATGCAGTGTCTGCATTTTTGTAGTTAGAGAATTTTTATCTTGACATGTTGTTGTACATGTTCTCCAAATCTACGAACACGATTATCAGGGCTCTTCTTTTCTCTCAGTATTTTTCCATTATTTTTTCAAGTGCAAAAATAAGGTCAATTGTTGTTTGTTAATCCTAAATCCAGACTGCTGTTATTCAAGTTATAGGATAGTTCTCAACCTCTTTCCCTGATTCCTTTGCAAGATCACTCTATAGTTGGTACACTTCTTTTCATCCCCTTCTTTAAATATTGGTGTTGTATTTTCCCTTTTGCACTCAACGGGTATCTTGTTTTTTCAGCATATGAATAGCTAAGAGTAAAATATGTTAGATTCATGTCAGTAAACTTACTTGAATCAACAGCTGATTTAACATTGTAATACATGAAAGTAGATGTGGTATATTATGTAACAGAATATAAAACTCTATATTTATGCAAATACTAATGAGAGATTCATGTCATCAGATGTGGTAGGTGGACCAGAGCAAATGCTAATCATCATCTTTTGTACTAATGCCAATAGTCCAATCTCAGATGTCCAAGGCCTGCACCTGAGTAGCAGGAAGAAACTAGCTGAACGACTTGCACGATGTGGTGTAAAGGGGGCAGGGGAGGGGGGGGGGGGGGGGGGGGGTTGCACTAGGACACAAGAGATTCTCTGTAACTACTAGATTCAGGGGACACAGTTTTAAGTTATGGACAGAAGCATTCTTGTGAGAGATCGGAATAGCACATGGTCAGGTAGGTAACATACAGCTGTCAGATAGGTAACGTACAGTTGTCAGGCAGGTAATGTTAGTTTGTTCCATTAGAACTGTGTGGGACTGGGAGCTATTTATACACAGGTGAGAAAAACTTAAGGATGAAAGTGACTTTCACGTGATGTGTCACTGCCAAGTAACATAGCACAATGAAACTTCGACCGTACATAGGAAGAACTGCCGCAATATAGTGCAGAAGGTAAATGAGAGAAATACACAATGAGATAAACAGAAATGACACTTTCATTCAAAGAAAATGGTCACACTGAAGCCTCCATGATTGATGATTGTCCTTTGGGCATTACAGAAGGTGGGAGATTGTTCTTAATGGGGCATGTGATGAGCATGTACAGCAATGCACGCTGTGCAACTTGATCCCATGCTGGCTGCAAGGTTGACAAGGAGTTATAGTGGTATGGTATTCCATTCCTCCATCAGCATGGTTGACAACTGCTGGATGGTCATTGGTGCATGCCAATTTACTGCAGTGTGTCTTGTCAATGCACCCCACATGTAATCAATGGGATTTGAGTTAGGGGAAGGGGCAGACCAGTGCGTTCACTGAATATCCTCTCATTTCAAGAGCTCCTCCAGCTGCACTGTTTGATGTGGTAAATCATTGTAAACTACCTTATGTTGCGGGTCCAGCTCCATTTGGCATTATAGTCTTATAGTCATGCTGACCTCATGCCATGTGATGTCCAGCTTTCTGTGCACAATTGAGAAGTGTCTGACAACATGCTCCTGCACTTTCATTCATTTCCACTGAGTAGTTAATATTTTACTTTACTTTATCTAGCTTGTCTTTAAGTTTTGCAGAGCAGTGCACTTCCACAAGACTGAGAATTTTCTGTCAATATCCTTTGCTTCCTCTATGGACTTTCTTCAGTTACCAGCAGCTATCTGCAGAAGTAAATTTCCTGTTGTCAGTGTGAAGAATATCTCCAGTATATAAACTCAAGAGAATTGGAGTGAGTAGAGTGGTGTAAGTAGAGAGCCCTGTAGCAGTCCATTCTTCAGAATTTTTGGTTACTAATGCCTTGTGTAGAATAACTTGGAGATATCTGTCACAGAGAATATTATTGAATAGTTGAACTTGAATTCTACAGGGGATTGTTGTTAGAAACTTCACTTTCCCCACACAATATCAGAAGCTGCTATTAAATCAACAAATACTATGAACAATAGAAGAATGATTGCTGGTAATGTATGTGGGAGTTACCTTCAAATTGCCCTTTATGTGTCCTCTGAGTGATGCCAAATAAGCATTAATAACCTGACAGCCATACAACATTTGTTGATTTTCAGGCCATATTATTTGGCTTTTACACTTTGATTTGATTAGTAAATTTTTCAGATTTGTAGCAATTGTTACATATTTTTTAGTTTTTATTTGGGCTGAAAATAACTCATGTTTACCATGTTTACCCCAATGCTAGTGCACTATTTGACTATGATGGACAATTTATTAAAAATGAAGGGCTTCCCAATGAAACTTCTGCAGCATAGTCAAAACAACCTTGGCAAAACTACCTTTGGTATGTGTGGGCCCACTCACATGCTGCCAAGGTCGTTTTGACTATGCAGCAGCAGAAGTTTCACAGGGCCAGAGCACACGTTTCCAAGGTTGTTTCGACTACACTGCAGACATTTTGCTCAGAAGCCCTTACACACCCTCCATACAGTCTCTACATCTTCCCATGCAATTTCCATATTTTTGGAGCCCTGAAGAAAGACATTTGTGGCCATCAATTTGCTTCAGATGATTAGGAAAGTGCACGCCTGGGCACTGACCATCTTGTCTGACAGTGGCATAAATGTATTACCAATTAGGATGACAACTTTTGAAATAATAAACAGTTTACTTCATCTGTCTCATTTTCATGTTAATGCCCCTATTAGTTGATAAACTACAACTAAGTAATGTGAGATGAAGAACAGGTTAAAGACTAAATGGAGTGAAACAAATGTCCTTATGTAGTATCTCCTAAGCAGATTGTCATCAGTGATAGGTAAAATTTTGTGCCCCATACTGAAGAAATGTTTTTCTAGAGTAATGTTTTCCTTCATGCATTCAACAACCCAAAACATTTTCAGTTGTACTGTGATCTAGAGAACAATATGAGTAAGTTAATGTGAGAAACATTCTTAAGACTCTGGTCACATTGGCTGACATATTTTATACCCTATGAGTTTTAGACCTGCAGATTTCACAGAAGAGTCTCTGTGCACTTTGGAGGGAAAAAGCTGAGCAAAAATTGGCCAGTGAGACGTAATTGAGTTAAGCATCAGAATACTGATGGCTGCAAAAAGAGAAGCCATGTCTCCACAGCATCCTTTCTTCCAGGAGTGCTAGTTCTGCAAGGCATGTAGGAGAGCTTCTGTGAAGTTTGGAAGGTAGGAGACGAGGTACTGGCAGAATTAAAGCTGTGAGGATAGGTCGTGAGATGTGCTTGGGTAGCTCAGTTGGTAGAGCACTTGCCCACAAAAGGCAAAGGTCCTGAGTTTGAGTGTTGGTCCGGCACACAGTTTTAATCTGCCAGGAAGTTTCATATCAGCGTACACTCCACTGCAGTGTGAAAATCTCATTATGGAGATCTAACCATAGTTTTGATACATCTGGAAAATATCTACACTATTCCTAAGTGTAAGGGACCACAACAGCTCTTGTCTGTGGTGTTTTGATTTAAAAACTCTCTGTCTTTAGCTCTCTCTGTCTGTGTCTTCTCTGTGTCTCTGTTTATCTGCACGTGTGTGTGTGTGTGTGTGTGTGTGTGTGTGTGTGTGTGTGTGTGTGTGTGTGTGTGTGTACATACTCATTAACAATAGATTTTTTTTCCAGGTTCTGAAGGCATACATGGAACTTGGAAATCCACGTTCATTGATTGCCTTGGACTTGGACAGCTCAGATAATTTGACTGATGATGCTCTCCACAAATTCCTTTCTCGCCATGGACATCAGCTGTGGGGAATAGCACTCTCTGGAATGCCTCACATCACCGATCAACTGTGGATGTCAGTACTTCCCATTCTCACAAATGCCAAGTAGGTACATTTTCAGTGCTCATTAATATAGTGCCTGAAAAATAATGTATGTGTCTCTCATATTCATGCACATCTTCCATTTCACTGTTATTTTATGCTTGATTTAGAGGCACAAAAGAAGCTGAATCATGGTTTAAGCCCATATATGGGATACTTTTGTATCAGTACTCATCTAAACTTCAGTGGTTGGGATTCTATCTGGAAGTCATGTCAAAGATGACACAGAACAATGCATTTTTTCTTATAAATAGTATGTTTTTGTTTGTTGGTTAAACACATCTTTACCCTGTATTTCTCATAAAGTTAAATACATGACTGAGAAAAGGCTTTCTAAAGCCAAGATCATATAAATACTTTTTTTATTTTCAACAACTGATTTCAAAAGACTTTGCTGTCATCCTCTGCTCTTCAAAAATTTTTCTTACAAAATGTGTTCATTGTAAGTTGGAACTTCATGCCAAGTTGTCATATTAGTGGGTAAAATGTACACATTATTCATTGAGTTGTACCACATGCACTATCTAAGTCAAATCATCACTGATTGGAACATGTCTAGCTAATGTAAACAGATGTGCTGCTGTGCATTTTATTATATATTATGATTTTTACACTACTGGCCATTAAAATTGCTACACCATGAAGATGATGTGCTACAGACACAAAATTTAACCGACAGGAAGAAGATGCTGTTATATGCAAATGATTAGCTTTTCAGAGCATTCACACAGTGACACCTACAATGTGCTGACATGAGGAAAGTTTCCAACCGATATCTCATACACAAACAGCAGTTGACAGGTGTTGCCTGGTCAAATGTTGTTGTGATGCCTCATGTAAGGAGGAGAAATGCATACCATCACTTTACTGACTTTGATAAAGGTTGGATTGTAGCCTATAGCGATTGTGGTTTATTGTATCGCGACATTGCTGCTAACGTTGGTTGAGATCCAATGACTGTTAGCAGAATATGGAATTGGTGGGTTCAGGAGGGTAATATGGAATGCCGTGCTGGATCCCAATGGCCTTGTATCACTAACAGTTGAGATGACAGGCATCTTATCCGCATGGCTGTAACAGATCGTGCAGCCATGTCTTGATCCCTGAGTCAACAGATGGGGACGTTTACAAGACAACAACCATCTACACAAACAGTTCGACGACGTTTGCAGCAGCATGGACTATCAGCTCAGAGACCATGGCTGCAGTTACCTTTGACGCTGCATCACAGATAGGAGGACCTGCGATGGTGTACTCAACGATAAACCTGGGTGCATGAATGGCAAAACGTCATCTTTTCAGTTGAATCCAGGTTCTGTTTACAGTATCATGATGGTCGCATCCATGTTTGGCGACATCGCAGTGAACACACATTGGAAGTGTGTATTCATCATCGCCATACTGGCATATCACCCAGCGTGATAGTATGGGGTGCCATTGGTTACACGTCTCGGTCACCTCTTGTTTGCATTGACGGCACTTTGAACAGTGGACGTTACATTTCAGATGCGTTACGACCCATCACTCTACCCTTCATTGGATCCCTGCAAAACCTACATTTCAGCAGGATAATGCATGACTGCATGTTGCAGGTCCTGTACGGGCCTTTCTGGATACAGAAAATTTTCGACTACTGCCCTGGCCAGCACGTTCTCCAGATCTCTCACCAACTGAAAACGTCTGGTCAATGGTGGCCAAGCAACTGGCTCATCACAATACACCAGTCACTACTCTTGATCAACTGTAGTATTGTGTTGAAGCTGCATGGGCAGCTGTACCTGTACACGCCATCCAAGCTCTGATTCAATGCCCAGGCGTATCAAGGCCGTTATTACGGCCAAAGGTGGCTGTTCTGGGTACTGATTTCTCAGGATCTATGCACCCAAATTGCGTGAAAATGTAATCACATGTCAGTTGTAGTATAATATATTTGTCCAATTAATACCTGTTTATCATCTGCATTTCTTCTTGGTGCAGCAATTTTAATGGCCAATAGTGTATGATGTAACAGTCATCTATGAGTGCTACATATATGAACAGTGTCATGTGCACAAGATGCTTTTGATTGTAAATATTTTATTTCTGACAAGCCTTTGTATAAAATGCTACATTTTATTCAGTAACATGACAACTTAAGATGGGGTTCAAACTCATGTTTTGTAACACGTTTCAAACACATTTTGTAACAAGAATTTTGAATACCTGGAGAAGAGAGCAAAGTCTGCTGAAATTAGTTATTGGAAACAGAGACATATTTATGCAAACTTGGCTTTAGAAAGTTTTTACCAAGTAAAACCTTCACATTTATGAACATGAGAATATTCAATGATATGTGATTATCTTGTATATCTCATTCCTTGAGAATACTACATTTCTTCATTATAACCAAAATTGTTATTCATCATGTGTATGATCTTTAATTAATTTTTATTTAATCAAACATAGATATTATTCTGTTGACTTAGTATATTATATTTCCAGATTTATATCTTATTTTGGAAAAATAATGGAAACAATAAACATATAAGAATATAATGGAACTAATAAGTAAAGCTAAAGCATTTAAATTTGAATCACAAATTGAAGTTCCAGTTTTTTTAACAAATTTGTGCAAAAAACAAATATCAACACTAATGTTAGCATTGTATTTCATTTGCCTCAGGCAGTGGTATAGTTGTGAAGAACTGCCAGGGGAGATAGTAATTAAATGAAAGGACTCCTGAATTTGTTAGTAGTTTCTCAATATGTACATATATGTGTGTTAGTTTTTTAATTTTTTACAGCCATAAATATTTTGATGTGTAATAATGGCAGCTGTCATAAATAATGGAAACATCCTCATCAGCATACTGGTTTTACTAAGGGAAGCCATTTCTTTCTTTAAAATTCACTAATGCAAGTCTATAGTATTCCAGAGATCTACTCTGCTTCAGCTTCCCATACATGCATAAACTTTCTTGTGTTCAAATTCACTGTTTATTTTAGTAGGCTTACTATTTCAGGATCATTGTTATGGGCACCCCTGAGCGCCTAGGAGTAAACATCCATGTTGATCAGTTAATGGATGGTATAGCTAATAACTGTCCGAACCTGGAACGACTGGAGCTACGCTGGGATCCAGAGAACTTGCGGTTTTCTGACAAGAGCCAAAAAGCCATAGACATCTTGCGTGTCAAATGTCTCAAGCTCCGTTGCCTTGTGCTCAGGTGAGATATGTAATACTGTACCAGATTATCAGTGCAGCTTCCGTGCAATAGCATTAGGGATTTAAGTACCTTCATAGTCTATTGTTTCAACTTCTATACTTTAAAAATCAGTTGTAAAGGGTCCTTCAAGAAGTTATTTTTTTTTCACTTAACAATACTGTTGTGCACCATTTTGTTTTCCAAAAACATTCAAATTATTGCATCAGTGTGAATTTCTCATATTTCTGCATTATGTGCAGCAGTTTATTGTGTGGAGCAGCTTACTGTTTCACAGCTTGTGCTAATAGTACAAACGTTGTATCAGAATGGAGACAGTTAAACAATAACTGTAAAGTATCTCCATGCAATTCTAGGGCACAGTGAAGCACCTAATGAATCCACAGTTTGCAGACTTATTGTAAAGTTCAATGAAACAGGTTCAACAGTGAATGTTAAGAGTTGTGGGTGTTAAGAGTTGATATGGGGAGAAAATTGTGGTGGTTCATGACAATGTAGCTATTAATCTAGTGAAGTCAGTTCTTCACATTAGGCACGGGACACATCAGTACAGCAAATTCTCAGGTGTAATATCCATTGCCAACATTACAGAATTCAGTTACCTCAGCAGCTGAAATAAGATGATCATGAGAAAAAATCAATATTTGGTTGGGTGATGATGATGGGAAGAAAATGGTTTTATGAGGAACCTCTTCTTTAATCATGAGGTGCACTTCCACTTAAATGTGTTTGTGAATAAAGAGAACTGCTGTATCTAGGGCTCAGAAAATGCTTTTATAATTTAAGAGAGGTGGATGCATCCACAGAAAATGGTGTGGTGTGACTTTTGGACAGATGGTATCACCAGTCCTTATTTTTTTGAAGTTGAGGTGGTACAAGCTGACAATTAATGGTACTGTGTGATGACAAGAGGTTTTTTGTGGCCTCATTTCAATTGAAGGGATGTTCATGAGTTATGCTTTCAGCAGGATGGTGCCACCTATACACTTCCTGCAAAGCAATTGAGTTGCTCAATGAGCAGTTTCTGGTTCACCTCATCTCACATAATAGTGACCAACAGTGATCACCAAGCTCCTGTGACTCCTTATGGTTTTTTCTTTGGAATTATCTTAAATGACCGGTGTATATCATTCAACCCTAAAATATTCACCATGAGTTAAAGGAGGAAATTTGACATGTTGGTGATGAAATGGACCTGGGTCTTGTCTGGCTGTCATAATGAATTTCATAGACAACGTTCGTGGATACTAGCATGGTAGGGTAAGTTATATACCAGACATCATTTCTATTTGTGAAATGGGGAGGCATCTTTATGCATTTTGATAAACCCTTTACTTTAAGCTCTCAAATATATGCCATCTGTATGTAAAATTTCAATTGAGTCACCTATGTACACAGAGTGAATCATTTAAAACTTGCACCACAAGTATATTGGAAATGGGAAGTGCTATTGATGTGCATTTTCCACAGAATGGATTGGAAGTCAAGGACTCATATTGTTAGCCAACAAATAGATTGTAATAATACTTAGAAAGTGTATTTTTTGTGCAAACACACACTTTTTTAAATGTAACAATGCCTATTGACATTAACAAACTAAAAGTAGGGTAAATATAACTAAAAACAAAGATGATGTGACTTACCAAATGAAAGTGCTGGCAGGTCGACAGACACACAAACAAACATTAGAATGTCAGTGGTGTTGGTTGCAGGATTCTAGTTTGGATTGTTTATGAGATAATGTATTTTGAAAAGTTTCCGCATCAACACCTGTTTGTGCCATTCAACCTGTGTAGATGCTAGAAACAATGTTGTTATGTTTGCTTGCATTGTGCTTGGGTGTTCCTTGGGTGCACTGTGACTTGCTAGTCAGTTAGTATGTGACAGTTCAAGCAGTATGTCATGAATGGACAATGGGTTTTAAAAATGTAGAAAAAGCTAACATTCTCGTGGTGTATGGAGTGTGTAGAAGGAATGAAGTTCATTCTTGTACAGTGTATGCAGCAAGATATCCCAATTGACGTCAGCCATAATGGCAGTTATTTATCAACCTCTTCAATCAGTTACATGAAAGTGGTAGATAACACCTATACATCATAACAGAAGGAATTGCATGAGAAGTGGCATGAGTCAGGTGAAGGTTCTATGCACTGTGCATTCACATAGGTTCCATCCCTATCACATCTCTCACCATCCAGAGGAGCATGGAAACGATTATGAGAATCATATTAACTTCTGTACATGGGTACTAAAACAGGGTACTCCAGATGTACCATGTATCTTGTATAGTGATGAAGTCACATTTACCAACCGTTGCCAGGTAAACCACTGAAACATGCACTGTTGACCTGTTGACAATCCCAGCTGGCTTTTTCAGGTGGAACACTGCATCCATGTAGTGCAAATGTGTGGTGTGTAATAGCTATCAGCTCATAGGCCAATATTTAATAAATGGAACACTGAATGTGCACAAGTATCAGTCTCCTAACAGATGATGTTCCATAGCTGCTGGAAGATGTTCCTCTGCAGACTAGCGGAACCTTGACACCTACATGATGACTGTCCAGCCGATAGTGCGTGAAGTACTACAGCATGTCTTCACAAATTGTTTCCAAATCATTGGATTGGACACAGGGGACCTGTACCTGTGTTGGCCCATTCCCAGGATTTGCTGGCAGTAAACATTTTTTTATAGGGGGGGGGGGGGGGAGGGGGAATCTGAAAAGCACTGTCTATGAGGACTTACCAACTACACTCAATTAATGTGGTAATGTATTACTGCAGCCTGTGCTGACACCTCCAATGAAATGTTAGCACCTGTGCAGCATTTGCTCCATATCAGACTAGAAGTGTGTATTACCACTGCTGTGGTTATTTTGAGCGTAAGCAGTGATGGTTGGGACAATTGTTTTGTTACTGATCAGAATACATGTAGCGTGTACTACCACATGCACTATACAAGTGCTGTTGTGAAAACTCTTAAAGATATGATATTTCATAAATGAGTCACACTAGGATCCTCTGACAAAGACCACTGACATTATAATTTAACCCAGTTTTAGGGTTTATTAATGCCAATATGCATTGTTTTATTTTTAAAAATGTACATTTGCAAAAAAATTAATTTTATAAGTATTATTACAATCTATTTATTGGCTAATAACATGAGCTCCTGACAACCAATTTGCTATATGAAAACCACACATCAATAGCACTTTTCATTTCCGTAATACTTGTAGTGCAAGTTTTAGGTGATTCACCTTGTATATAGGCATCATACTAAATGGTGACACACAAAGAATGTAACTTTTTAAACACCCACCATTTCAGTTCTAGTAACTTGGGAGCATTGAAAGTTGCATGCTTTTCATTTGTTTTCTTTGTGGTAGCAGAGGAGTGCCACATGATGGAATAGCATGTTATCATAGTGAAAATTTATTATAAATGTGGTGAATGTTGTGACTGTTTGTGAACTTCACAGAGTGTTTGGGTAATGTAATGCACTGAATATATGGACTGTGCTGAGATTTGAATTTGAGAAAACGGATTTTGATTATAGACTTTAAATTTTCAAAATATTCTTGCATTAGTCATTCTGCAGAAAAATTTGCCATCGTGAGTGACAATATTGCTGTGAGTCGCAGAACTAACATGCAAAGAATTCTGAAAGAAGATATGTACCTTTAAGCCTACAAAATTCAACTGACACAAAAACTGAAGCCAAACAGTTATGAAAAGTGCCAAGCATTTGCTCATGGGTGCTTGCAAAGCAAAGAAAGGAGAACAAGTTCATAAATAAAATAGTGTTCACTTATGAAATGCACTTTCTCTTGAATGGCTTCATCAATGAGCAAAATTATAGGACTTGCAGCACATAAAACTCTTAAGTAATTGCGGAGAAGTCATTACATCAACAACAAGTGACTGTGAGATGTAGCACTTTGGCTGAGTGTTTAATTTGATTCTCTTCTTCTAAGATGGTGCCAGAAATGCATTAATAATGGACAGCGAACACTACCACAATATCTTAAGAGAGTTTTTGTGATGTGAACTGGATCATGTGAATAATGATGAAGTTTGGTTTCAACAACACACTGCTGCCCTTCACACATCAATTGTTACAATGGACTTGTTTGAAAAAGGTTCCTAGGCTGGGAAATTTCTTCAGTGTTGGCTGAATTGGCCAACCACATTTAGCGGTCTCTTTCTATATGTGTATTTGAAATCTCATGTGTATAGCAGCAGTCCACAATCACTCTCAGAGCTCAAGGCCAAGTTTTAGCATATAATTTCAGAACTAGAGATGTAAGTATGCTGGAAAGTTATGGAAAATTTCATCAAAAAAGTGACATTGTGGCTGCAGAGTCATGGATAGCATCTGAGTAATACCGTATTTCTCGTATAATCACAGGTGGCATGCAATGCAATAACATGTAAATTATTTAAATTTCATAAATAAATTTGTATGCTATTAAGCACTAAAAAGTTGCATTCTTTATGGGAGACCCTCTATATTATCTGTAGCCTGAGGAAGCTTTTGGCTTAATGAGACATCTTTGAGAGAGAGAGAGAGAGAGAGAGGAGGAGAAGAAGAAGAAGAAGAAGAAGAATAAGAGAGAGGGGAGAGAGAGATGAAAGAAAAAAGACAGTAATCTTGAATTAATTTTAATAATTTGCAGCAGAAATAAATGCATAGCATATATTAGCATTTTCATGATATGAATATGTATATTCTGAGCACATATGAATCTGTCTATATGTTAATCAACTATTACCTCATTATTATCTTAATATTCATTGAAGACCAGTGAATGTAATTTAATGGTTTACTCTGTGAGCACCAAACAGACATAATTATTAATCAGCTGTACTCTGGTGCTGGTCCCAGAGTATAGGTTTCATAAAATTGTTTGCCTTCTGGTTTCATTATGTTTCATATTGTTTGACACTGCCATCCTTAGCTGAAAATTCTATAGTTTTGAATGATTTTGCTAATGCTGACTAATCTCAGGAATCATAACTGATTGAAACCTCCAACCAAATAAAATAGTAGAAATATCACATAAAACCATAACAGAAGAAATTTTCAATCTTGTATTTTCATATTTTGGACTTTTACTGATAGATTAGACTCTTAGTTTCATTGATCCATCATATCAAGCAACATTATAAGTTCTCTTGTTCATTTGTCAATAATCACTAAAAACCCACTTGGGGATTTTAAAATCTGGATACTTCTTATGCGGGATGTGCCTTTCAAGAATCATATGTTAGTTTCCTTGTAATCTTATAATGTGACTGTATATGCAAAATATTTTCTTCACACATCTACGGTGTCATTTAATGTTAGGCTAAGGGGGTTGGCTAAATGGACAGAATTGTTGAATTATACCGATCCATTTTTAGTTAGCAATTGGCTGTGAATAAGGCTCATTAAGAAGTATTACAAAGCATTCGAGCAGAAGATAGATAAAGTATGCCAGCATACTGAGTGTCATTTATAGTACCATGGCTGGGCCGGTAAGTTATTAAACGGTACAATGAGGCTTTTCAGTCAGCAAAGGTGTGTAAAGATGAATTATGTCTTTTTGGTGGTATCGTACTAATATTGGCAAAAGTACTTTAATTGAGAAAATTTTGTCTCACTGTCAAAGTATTTTTATGGCTGACTACAGTGAATTTGGTTTTTATGAGTAGAATAGTAAGTCACAATTACATTTCTTTTAATGCACATTAGTGTATCTATAATATAGGTGCAGTATTAAGTAGTAGTTTAGATCACTGCATTAAGTGACAGATTCCCAATGAATCTTGGTTGAATTCTGAAAGTGCACTCAGCTGCTGCATGCTTTTTTGACAATAAGAGATAATTTTTACACAACTGTTAAAACTAGGGTGTCCACTCATCCCATTTTTGCCAGGACAGTTCCTTTTTTAAATTTCCCATTGTCCCAAACGTTATATTGTTAATTTGAGGATGCTCAAATGTCCCACTTTTTTGTGATTCTGCTTGGCTAAAGTACATTACACTACTGAATGTTTGAGATTTGCAATTTGCTGTGCATTGTTCAAGTATATGGGATATGAAACGCCACTTGTAGGACTTGCTGTATAGTCTTTATTTTTTTACTGTTTACATTTTGACTGTTGATAGTACTGAACCATGTTCACTGTTTCATCACGCCAAAATGAAAGTGCTGTTTTAACATCAATGTAAAAACTGAGTTTACATTTGTATAGACAGTGGAGAAACTGTAGAATGTGAATTGTGCAGATCAAATTTTGCTATTGGATGGTGGAAGATCTGGTACTGTGAATCATGTTAAGACAAAGAAACACCATTTGAGTTTTCAAACAAAAATGCACTTGTCATCTTGAAAAATCAGGTTTTCTGCCAGTAATCCGCATCAAACTTGCATGATATTTCAATCACATAATCCACGAGATTCATCAGGTGCTCCTTGAGGGCTCAGAGGACACCTGATGAAGACTGTGAGTTACGTGATCAAAATACAATGCAAGTATGATGTGAATTACCGGCAGAAATCCCAATTTTCCAAGATAGCACCCCACTGGGAAAGCCTGAAGGCCTATGAAAATGCGCTTCTTGGTAAAAAGTATAAAAGTAAAAAGTATGGTGATAAGGCAGCAGAACAATTGTAAAAAATTCATTTGGGATCATCTGGGTGAATGATGCAAAGACAAACTTCTGTTTTTAGAGAAATCAATTTCAGTAGCTGCTGTGTAATGTTTATTTACTTGTGTCTAGATATTTATGCACATCATGCTTGCCTGTTTTGGCTTACAGTGCCATTTTCAAGTGCACCTGTGGATGTTGTTAATAATGAATCTCATTTACATCCTACTTATGATCAAGACATAGTTTTATAGATATTTCTACTTAAGTCTAGGTGAAGTTGACTATCATATGGCATCTTCAAGTTTACTATGAGCTTCCTGTTGTGAAATATTGTTACTATAATCACATAGTTGTTATAATATGAATTTTTCATGATAATAATTGTTTGACAGCAGTTTGAAAGTTGGGGTCCTTAGATGCTATATGTTTACAGACTTTTTATCTTTGGGATTGTTTATTGCATGTTATTATATGGTTAAAATTTTTTGTGGATGTATTATCTGTGATTTCATATGTTTGTCCTTCCTCATGGTCAGAAATTATGTTTCAGGTCAGTTTGTTGATTGAGTAAGTCATTCAGGAAATTTTTCATGAGTGTATATCTCCAATTATTCCAAAATGTTAATAGTATGTCCTTTACATATTTTGCTTAAAATGTGTACAGTGTTTTCAACATATTCTGCAGGCCCTACTGAGAAGAAAAGAGCAAACGTGTACATCCATTAAATTTTGTCAATGCATTTTTCCCCTTAATTGTCACAGACTTTTCTCTGAACGTCTTAAAAAATCCTGTTTTTTAACAAAAATTAAATGACCACCCTAGTTAAAACATAACATGCGGTTATAATTAAAGTGCAGCTACTCACAGAAGTTGTGGGCTGTAATTATCAATGCAGTGAAACTTAATAGAAATATGCTAATGTGTTAATGTGGAACCAATTTACGCCAGAAGAAATGCAAGAAAGATATATAGAAATGTTTCCATATGTAATGAATTAGGAAAGGGGCGTGGGTAGAAAAGGTCAAACAAGTGAGAAAGGAATAATGTTGATTTTATTATTAACTTCCACCTGCACAGTTTGTTCAATATGGACACTGGAGACATCAGCAAGATGCTGCATCAATAAAGTGATGTGATCAACAGTTGTTTGCAGCAGTTCCACTGTAATCTAAGCAATGTGCTCCTGCATACTGACTGGCTTTCAGAGTGGATAGAAACTGAATGTGTACCTGGTCAAAACATTCATATAGATATTCACAGAGTCAAAGGTCAGATGGATTCCAATCAGGTGATCCAGCAGGACATGCAACTGGAAAATCTCTGAAGATAACAAGTTTATGGAAGGTTGCATTAAGCAGAGCTATCACTGAGCAAGCAATATGAGTTGTTGCCCCATTTTGTGTGAGACAATGGTTTCCACACAGTTGTTTTCTTCCAAATCTGAAGTCATGTGCTGTATAAGGAGGTCTCGATAGTGTGCATGTGTTACAGCATGTCTGACATGCCCTCTAAGTGTATTTTCTTCAAAGAATAATAGATTTAGAATAAAGGTGCTTGTGAATCCACACCACACACTCACATACAGTGAGCACAATGGCTCTTCATGCACAACATGAGGGTTATCAATATCCAACATGCAGCAGTTCTGTGTATTTACTGCAACCTGTAGTGTAAAATGTTCCTTGACATTCCACAGAATATTTCCCACCCACATGTCATCAACTTTGATCCAAGCCAGAAACCAAAGAGCAAATTCAGAACATTGTGGTGGATCATGAGGTTTCATTTGCTGCTCTCTCTGGATCTTGTACAGGTACTGGTCTAACATAGACCATGTAACTTTCCACACTGTTGACCATGGGACAGACAATTCTTGTGGTATCGTAGAAGCACTAACACTACCTGGGCCATATTTTGCATGATCAATGACAGCAACAGCGATCTTGTCAATAACTACCACCAGGATGGGACATCTTCCCATTCCAGGTTCCGCATAAAGCTCACCTGTGCTTACAGTTTCATTATCATCTTCTTTAAACCACTTAACAATGTTGGGCCTCTCCTCAAACCTTTCAGTCAGCCATACTCTCTCAATTCAGGACTGTGATTGCTGTTGTTCACATAAAACGCTTTCACGGTCAGCATACGTTCTCTTTTCTTGATAGCCATACTGTTCACTCATGTTATGACTTGTCAAACAAAAGTGTGGATGTCATACTGTCATACAAACAGTATGCAGATGATATTTGCAACTGGTTAACAAAATTAGAACTAGTCTTTTCCAGTATAAAATGGTTCAAATGGCTTTGAGCACTATGGGACTTAACATCTGAGGTCATCAGTCCCCTAGAACTTAGACCTACTTAAACCTAACTAACCTAAGGACTTTACACACATCCATGCCCGAGGCTGGATTCGAACCTGCGACCGTAGCAGTCGCGCGGTTCCGGACTGAAGCACCTAGAACCGCTCGGCCACCACGGCCGGCTATAAATTGGTCCCACATTAATGTTTTAGCATAACTACCAAGTTTCACTGCCATATGATAATTATTGCTCACACTGGACATCTGTGAGTAGATGCACTTTCGTTATAACCACCAGGTACATGATAAATGTTCAATAGCTGTTAATCATTTATGCTGATTTTTAGATTCCTTGAAACATGACAGCCTTTATTCTGCTTAGCACTGATGTATTTAATCAGTATGTTTCATTTTAAATCACTTTATAACCATTTCCCAAGGAACTTTGTTGCACCTTTACTTGGATTTTGTTGACTGTTCGTGTTGTCACCAGCACCATGTATTTATTTTCTCTACCCAATGATAAAGCTGTGTGGGCACAGTATGTATGAACTCAACATAAAAATCTACAATAAATACGATGAGACATTCAGTTTAACTAAACAAAAGTTGCTTTCTATTTGTTTATTTTCCTTTCTCTATGACCATTCATCATCATTCTCTTCTAAGCAGGGGTAAAAAATAGGGTGATGAGAGTAAACTCCTACTTGGTACTATTAAATGCTCCTTTGCAACCTACCAGTGCTACCTTGTGTTGCAGTAGGTGCCTTAAGCGATATTTGGATCCACTAACAGGATTGTAATTTAAGAAAAGAAACCGCTCTATTTATGTGATCTAAAAAGTGAGCACAGATTCACATGTAACGTCCAGTAAAGAGATGGCAAACACAAATAAGGGTATTTATAGATGAAAGTTAATAACAGTGGTATGGAAAGGATAGATTGCTACTCACCACAAAGAAGAGGCACTGAGTCACAGACAGACTCAATGAAAAACAATGCTAGAAATATTTCATCTTATGGATGAAGTCCTTCTTCAGAAGTAGGAAACACACACATTCACACAAGAAAAATTCACACATAAATGACCACTGTCTCTAGGCACTAAGGCCCAACCAAGGTTGAAGAAAGACAAACCTATGTTTACATTATTTGTATATTCAAAGAGCTTTTAACAGTGATGACTGGAATATTCTCTTTGATCTTCTGAAGGTAGTAGAAATAAGATAGAGGGAATGAAAAGTTGTTTGCAACTTTTATCGAAATTACGCTGTGGAGTGGCAAAGTGAAAGGAAAACAGCGGTTGAGAAGAAAGGGAGACAGAGTATTAGCATATCTTCAATGTTATTCAATCTGTACATTGAGGAGGCAGTAAAGGAAACAAAGGAAAAATTTGGAAAAGGGATTAAAGTTCAGGGAAAAGAAATAAAAAAAATGATATCTGAAAATGACATCCTGCAGTCCTGTCAGAGACAGCTCAAGACTTGGAAGAGCAATTGAACAGAATGGATGGTGTATTGAAAAGAGGCTGTAAGATAAACATCAGCTGAAGTAAAACAAGGACAATGGAATGGAGTCAGGTTAAATCATATGATTCTGAGGGAATTAGTTTAAAAAGTGAGACACTAAAAGCAGTGGATGAGTTTTGTTATTTGGACTATAAAATAACTGTTGATAGTTGAAGTAGAACTGTTATAAAATGCATATCGGCAACAGCAAGAGAAGAACTTCTGAAAACAAGGAATTTTTAATATCAAATATAAATTAAAGTGTTATAAAGACTATTCTGAAGGTATTTTCGTGGAGTGTAAACTTTTGTGAGTTTGAAACATGGATGTTCAGCAGTTTAAACAAGAAGAGAATGGAAGCATTTGAGATATGGTGCTACAGAATAATCATGAGGATTAGATGCATAGATCGAATACCTAATGAGGAGGTATTGATCAAATTGGGGAAAAAAAGAAATTTGTGACACAGCTTGACTAGCAGAAGGGTAGATTGCATACATCCTGACACCACAAGGAATCATCAATTTGGTAGGAACATATGTGGGGGGGGGGGGGGGGGGGGGGGGGAATTGTAAAGGTAGACCAAGGGATGAATACAATCAGCAGTGAAGTGATCAACTGATTGCTGTTTTTTGTAGTTGATCAGAATTATATTCAATAGAGTATTTCTACACAATAATTACACAAACTACTAATCTCACAGAATAACTACCAGTATGTCATGGTTGCCATGTGATCTATATATCTTAAACCAAATGAAGGTACAAAATCTTGATGACCTAGTTCTTTTAGACTGAAATGTGGAAAATATTTGCAACTTCATCATTCGTTTATTATCCTGTGACATTTGTGTATCAGACAATGTATTCAGAGATATGTGTATAATTTTGTGAATTTGTTTAATATAAATAAGCTATGATTTAAAATGTGACTTAAATGAAACACAATGATGAAAAATATTACACACAACAAATAAAAATATCACTAAAGTAAATAAATTACAAATCATATAAACTTTATAAAAAATAAAAGTAAAACAAAATCTTAATCTTATTGTTCATGGCAGCTACTGTACACTCATGTACTACTATAGGGCACACAGTGTGTGACAGAGTTTCATTCACACCAGAATAACAACAAAGTACCTGACAGGATGTTCCAGTGATCTTATGACTGCAGATGCTTGAACAGTGCAGCCGATTACCAATTAGGCAGGACATACACTTGCTTATGTGAGATTTCTACTTAGATGGACAGAGATTAACTGCTTGTGTGTACAATAACTAACAACTCTTGTAATATTATTCATCAATCATAGGAGATTTCTTTTTAATTTACACAGAAGTTCATACAAAATGAAACTTGGGAGCAGAAAAAGTACTGGCAGGAGAGACACATAAATTACATATCTTCACCATCTTTCTTCCTTTCTTCCTTCACTATTGCAGCTTTCTCCAGTCTACAGTCAGCAGAAATCGAAAACTTTTAGCCAAATAGCATATATGCTTCAGCAACTGCTCACTGATCTTTGAAAGTTTACTGTACAGTAACAAAGCAGCAATTTAAGCAGGAGGTATGTGAACCAATGACACTGTTGCCACATAAACTGTATTATGAACACACATATGCTCAGTGACAGTCATTTATCGATGGCGCTATTTGGATAAACTGCTACTCCAGAAATGACATTGTGACAACATTATGCATTTAGAGCTGTCAGGGAAAAGTTTCTTCTCATAGGCAGCAGATAGGAACACAGAGGTTCTATAACTTATATACCTCTCCCAGTTGATTCTTAAACCACATTTCTTTCTTTTTTCATCAGTTTTTGAGCCCTTTCTACAGCTACATCTGTAGCTGTATGAGGTCTGTTCAAAAATTTCCAGAACACTCATAATTTCACACTAATTGTATATTGGATGAAATGCAGTTGACATCCCTGCACACGACAGTGTTTAATATGTAACTGCTGGAAGTTTCATTATTGTATGTCTGTTAGTCATTGTTCAGTGCTGTACTGAGTAGGACGTTATGTCACACAGTTTGCAAAATTCGAGATGGCAGTGTTAGAGGAGCAATGCATTAAATTTTCCATAAAACTGAAGAAAACCTTTACAGAGACACTCCAAATGATGCAGGAAGCCTATGGTGATGAAGGCTTAAGCCTTACTCAGTGTTACAAATGACTCACATGGTTTAAATATCACCAGAAGGAAATTAAAGATGACGTACATTCAGGACATTCTTCGACATCCACTGCCGATGATCTTGTCAGTAACATCAATGAAATTGTGCATACCAATTGAAGACTGACAGTCTGATAGATTTCAGGAGAATAGAATGTTTCAGTTGGATCATGTCATGAAATCCTCATGCAGAATCTTGAAATGCATTTTGCTGCCGCCAAGTTCAACCCATGGCTTATGAGTCAAGACCAGAAAGACCTTTGCCTCACAATCAGTGAAGAGGTTTTGGATCACACAAATGAAATCAAGATGTTCCTTAAGCGAATCATAACTGGTGATGAGATGTGAATCTATGATAGTGATGTTGAGACCAAGGTTCAATCTTCTCAGTGGGTCGGGAAACATTCTCCAAGATCAAAAAAAGGTTGTTAGGCTAGCTCAAATGTCAAAGCCAATGCTGATAGGTTTCTTTGACTTTTAAGGATTGGTTCATTGTGAATTCATGCCACAGGGACAAACTGTTAATCAATGTTCTTTATGCAATGAATAACATTGTGCTGTCTGTGAAAAAATTGTAAAATTCGTACATGCTGTTGACCAGTGTCTAAGCAAGTTGTTCTCTTATTCAATGGTAGTGTTGAAACATATTGTGATGCCTTGTGTACAAAGTTCTGGAAGTTTTTGAACAGACTTTGTACTCTGCAAACCATTGCGAAGTACATGACAGAGGGCACAAGCATTTATACCAGCTATTATGATTTTTGCCTGTTTGACCCATGTGTTGAGCACAGGATTTGTGACTATTTAAATGCCTCTGTGCACACTCTAATTAATGTAGTCTTGTCTTTGGCTCCCTGTGGGTATAACGTGTAATAGAGTGTCATGTATTCCTAGAATCATTGTTAAAGTTGGCTCTTTAAGCACTGTAAACAGGCTTTCTTGAGATAGTTTACATCTGCTTTCAAGAGTTTGTCAGTTCAGTTTTTTCAGTATCTCTGTGACAGTCTCCCATGGATCAAACAGACTTGTGACCATTTATATTGCCCTGCTTTGTATACATTCAATATCCCTTGTTTGTCCTACTTTATATGGGTCCCACACACTTCAGCAATATTGTAGGATGGGTTGCACAAGTCATTTGTAAGTGATCTCCTTTATAGAATTACTGTATTTCCCTAATATTCTACCAATAAACTGAGGTCTCCTATCTTCTTTACCTACAAGTGATCCTCTGTGGGCATCCCACTTCATATCCCTATGAAGCGTTACATCTAGGTATTTGTATGAGTTGACTGAGTTCAACTATGACACATTGATATTATTGTTATAGGATGCTACATTTTTTTCATTTTGTGGAGTACACAGTTTTGCATTTCTGAGCATTTAAAGCAAGTTGCCAATCTCTGCATCAAATTGAAATCCTATCAAGAACTGAGTAAATATTTATGCAGCTTCTTTAGACAGTTATTCATTATAGATTGCTGTATCATCTGTGAAAAGTTTGAGGTTACTGTTATTATTGTCTGTGTGGTCATTAATATCTAGCATGAACACCAAAGATCCCAACACACTTAGCTACAGCACAGCAGATGTTAATTCTACATCTGTCGGTTACTTTCCAATTGAGATAACTTCATGTGCCATTGCTACCAAAATATCCTCAGTCCAGTAACAAATTTTGCTCAGTATCCCATATGATTGTACTGTTGACAGTAAGCATAGATGTGGTACTGAATCAAATGCTTTTTGTAAATTGGGAAGTACTGTTCTATCTGACTGCCTTGACCCAAAGCTTACAGTATGTCATGTGACAAAAGTGTGAGTTGGGTTCCATATGATGGGTGTTGTAAGAATCCATGCTGGTTGGCATGGATGAGGTCATTCTGTTGGAGATACATCATTATTTTTGAGCTCAGAATATATTCTAAGATTCTGCTACAAATCATTGTCAAAGATATTACATGTTGGTTTTGTGGCTTACTTCCTCTACTCTTCTTGGAGATGAGTGTTACCCATGCTTTCTTCCAACACCTGTGCACAGATTTCTGTTCAAAGGATCTACAATAGATTACAATTAAATGAGGGGCTAACTCAGCTGCAAACTCGGTATAGAATTGGATAGAGATTGCATCAGCACCTGGAGCTTTGTTCAGTTTTAATGATTTCTTTTCACTGCCACTGACTCTAAAATCTGTTTCACTCATCTGTGCAGTGGTACAAGGATTAAACAGGGGAATTCCCCTGGAATTTCCTTTGTAAAGGAACATTAGCCCATCAAGGTTTTGTTTCGCTATCCTCAGTTTCAGTTCTTGTCTCATCGTTAAATGACTGGACCTTAACTTTGGCACCACTGATAGCTTTTCCAGATGACCAGAATTTGTTTGGGTTTTGTGAAATTTTGTTTGACAATATTCCCTCATGATAGTTATTGAAGGCATCATGCACCGTGCTCTTGTCAGCGAAGATGCTGAATGAAAAATTCAGAATCTTTCTATCTATAGCCCTGTGCTTTGTTTTACACCTATTATCACTTATCTGTTTCCTTAGAAGTTTCTTTAGAGTGAATTTATACCATGAAGGTTCCCTC
This sequence comes from Schistocerca americana, assembly GCF_021461395.2. Lineage (NCBI taxonomy): Eukaryota > Metazoa > Arthropoda > Insecta > Orthoptera > Acrididae > Schistocerca > Schistocerca americana. The sequence goes on along the minus strand of NC_060121.1, from coordinate 405,473,141 downwards.
CCATTGTGAACTGTTTTACTGGCCACATACCTATCCAGATAATGGTCAACTATTCTTTTAAACTTGAGCCATAGTACCTCTACATGCTCCTGCCCCGTGCTGAATGTTTCATGTTCCTCAATGAGGTATGACACTACTGATTTTTTATTTAGTTTACTGAATATATAAATCTTTCCTCTTGTTTTAGTGGATCTTTGTAGTTTGGAAATCATTGTTGCTAGTTTGGAAATCATTGTTGCTACAACTGTATCATGGTCACTGATGCCAGTTTTGATGTGGACATACTCAAAGACATCACATCTGTTTTTTGCCACTGGATCTAATATATTTCCATCAGGAGTAGGCTTCCTGCCTATCTGTTTTAGTCAGTTTTCAGAGAAAGTATTTAGTAATGTTCCACAGGATGTGTTGTCATGCCCAACAATAACAAAACTATAACCACCTCAACAGAAGGATACAGGGAGGAAAAACAGCAGAATCCAAAAGCTGAAATTTTTCAGGGGAAATAAAATAAACTTTCAGATGATTAAATTTATTGTAGCTTTTTTTTTTTTTTCAACAATCTTATTGAACTTTAGTTGATGTTTTGCTTGTGTACCCCTGACACAAAGAATTAATTTAACATGTAATGGCTGCTTTGTGTTGATTTTTCTCCTGCAGTTTACAATAAGCAAATGAGAACTGCTCATAAAACTGCTTGGGAACATGTGGTCTTGTGTTGACAATGTATATTATTTAAGTCTATAAAGATTTTGACTTGTTTTTATCAAAGTTCAAAAAATAATCCAAATTTAGGAAATGTGTGAAATAAAATGGCATTCTCTTTAAAAATCACTTTCATCATTGGAGGTATCTTGTTGTTCAGATGGCAGCCCAAGCTGATGGACAGCAACAAGTTGGTTTCAGTACTCCCCACAATCCTCATCTTCACAGAATTTCATCAGGATCTGCAAGTACTTGCACTTGCCTTTGGGAAGAAGAATAGGTGAATAGTATAGCTGCTTAGGTTCCTGATGCTCTGTTGGCATTGTTGCTGCCTCTGCTTCTTCCACTGATCCTTTATCAGTACTATGAATACTGGTTCATTATAAGTGTCTCTGTGTTTTGTGGTTTTTGATTTTGCTTGAAGGAATCTTAACAGCTTCACTGCCCTAACAGCAAAAGAAAGTTTTTTCTTTTATGACTTAGAAGAAAGATATTTACTCCAGCTTTTAAACATCTTCTGTTCAAACAAGACAGAAACAAAAGGACTTAGGTTGACTCGGGCCTCTGCAATCACTTTTATCTAGCTATCAGGAGTTTCAGCTTTTACACACTTCGGGATCAATACCATAGTTTTATCTGGCTCCATGAAAGAATGGCCACATACTCCAAATGCAAAAGTCCCCTTCTCAAATCACATTAATTCAACAGTGACGTTAGTGTAGGAATTGAATGATGGTGTTGTTTTCATTTTGTTTCCCACATGACTTGCAAAAACATGAAGCAATTGGTCCTCTCTGTTCAGGTAATTGTAGAAAAATTGATGAAGCATTGATGCAACACCATCTGATCCCGTTTTTATCCTGGTCTGGCCATAGGTGTACATAACTGATGAGGCAGTTGATAAAATATGGCTATTGAAAATATAGAAAGAAAACAGTCTTCTGAATACACCTCACTTGAAGCTGTACTCATTGTAGGGAGGTTTTCAACAAAATCTATTCCAATGGTCTCCGTAGTTGGTGATTGTTTAGCCTATTTTATTTGGCAGTTCTCACTGTAGAACCATTCCAATTTCTTGAGATGCAATAATCTTCCATTTTCTGCTTCCTATTATCCCCCTGCAGCATTTTCCTATCTTCTTCTCTTGGTACATTACAGGTTTTTCTCTTGAGATCAGTTACTCTGGCTTTCTGTTCAACAGCGTGTATTTATTTGAGGGCAGTTTAAAGTGATGTCAATTTCTGAGACAAAAATGTGTGTTAATGTTTCATAAGAAATCTGAATGTCTGGATATTTAGTAAAAAAGATTGAAAGTAGTTTCTTGACATTTAAGTCTTTTGGAAACATACATTTTGTGAGTTTTTTTTAATATTGTAATGTCATTTTATGCCAACAGTTTTGCTGCAGTGGTAACACTGGTTCCTGTGAGATCACTGAAGTTAAGAGCTGTTGGGTTTGGCTAGCACTTGGATGGGTCTGCCAAGTGCTATTGGCAAGCGGGTTGCACTCAGCCCTTGTGAGGCCAGTTGAGGAACTGCTTGATTGAGAAGTAGTGGCACTAGTCATGAAAACTGACAATGGCTAGGAGATTTGACTTAGCATCTTCTTCATTCTTCCTCAGTTTTTATTTATTTATTTGTTTATACATCTTTCAGCATTAACATGCAGTCGATGTCAGAAGAATTACAGCTAATTGTACATTAAGTTTTACACAGCAAAATATTACATGGTAAAAATATAGCAGTGTTGTACCCTGTTAGCTTATAACTGCCTCTACACCCATATCTATACCAACAGTAAGCCTTAATTTATCTATAAATTAGATCATCTTTACAACTATTCTGAAATTCTTCTATACTACAGGAAGTATTTTCCTTCATCCACACTTTGGTTTTAGTTTTGGAAATATCCAGTGAAACCAGTTGAGCCTGTACATGTAAAGTGTTGAATAATTTGCATTGTGCTACAGGATGCACTGAGATAAGGCCTGATAAATAAATGTTTTGTGCACAGTACCACCATCACACCCAATAGCATTGAATTGTGTTATTAAATAATGCCATTTATTCATAGAAATATTCTGGAAACATTAATATCATCTGCATTTTAATTCAGCACCAGTTTCAAATAAAGAGGCTCATAGGTGTTAATGAACATTACTGAGGTGACATATGTTTTTACCGAGCGAGGTGGTGCAGTGGTTAGGCACTGGACTCGCATTCGGGAGGACGACGGTTCAATCCCGCGTCCGGCCATCCTGATTTAGGTTTTCCGTGATTTCCCTAAATCGCTCCAGGCAAATGCCGGGACGGTTCCTCTGAAAGGGCACGGCTGACTTCCTTCCCCATCCTTCCCTAATCCGATGAGACCGATGACCACGCTGTCTGGTCTCCTTCCCCAAACCAACCAACCAACCAACCAACATATGTTTTTCATTTTTTCAGTGATTTTTCCTCACTAGCACACACATATTTGTCTCTTCCTTCACTTAAACTCCAGTGAAATTACTGTTCAGCATTATTACAACAAAAATTCAATCTGTAATGCAAGAAAACCTATTAACCAAGAAACACAATACATATAATACACGGATCATATAAATCAACAACAAAAATTCAATCTGTAATGCAAGAAAACCTATTAACCAAGAAACACAATACATATAATACAAGGATCTTATAAATCAGAAACTATGATCACAAAATCAGTGACAATAGACCATGAGTCAGCACACATGGCATGCATGTGCCGATTGCTGCTTAAACAGTTTGTGCTGTTTATTACCATTATTCAGGTGGATTCTGCTGCTTCTTCCATTGTATAAAAATTCTGTAAACATTTGTAACTTGATCAGTGTTGTGTTTTCCTTTGTATTATTTAACACAATGAAACAGCTGACTGAGAAACAAACAATGACACCAATATCTCATTTTTAATTTTTTTTGGACAATGTTAGAACACACAATTAGCTACTTGGGTAGCAGTCTGTGATGTAAAGTGCACCCCTGACCCATTCAGGTAGACCTTTCAGTTCTCAACCCTATGCTGTAAGTCACATCCTGGCTTGTCACAGAACATTTACAGCTCTGATTCAAGCATTCCAGTTGACTCAGAGCCAGGGGGCCATGATATGTTCTGGGAACAATGCTGTAGTTCACAAGCTTTGTTGAAATTTGTTGAGCAAGGCTGGTACTCGAAACCATCTCTGTCAGTCACTGGAAGGATCCAAGGATGATCTCGGAGCCCAGATGAGGGGTGTCTTTTGTCCCAACATGTGCCGCAAACTGCAGTTTTCCACACCCTGCTTCCTCAATGACTGCTACACTAGCCTTTTCAATCTAGTGAATGAAGCTCTCCAGCATATACGTTGAATGCACATGGTGCTTTCCCCATTCCTTGTCTACCATTTCCCTAAGGATTAGCATTATTCACCATATTTATGAACTACTTTCCCCATCCCTTGCCTACCATTTCCCTAAGGGGTAGCATTATTCACCATATTTCTGAACTTCTGATGATTAATAGACCCCTGTCCTTTAGGATTAACCTCCCCTTGACATGGAGCACAGCACATTTCCCCAAAGGGAAAGTGAATTTCACTGTTTAAGTTTCATTTTCAGTGTAAGACGGCACCTAAGACTTGTTGGTTGGGGGGGTTGGTTGTAACATCTGAATTCTCCTGGTCTATATCTCCCCTTTTGTGGCTACACCCTTGGTGGAGGCCAGTCTCACCATCCTCTCAGTATGGCCCTGATGAGTAAATAATTAGTAGTTTGATGTCTTGTATGTAATAGTGAACTGGGTAACGGCAGTCAGCTGGTCACTTCAGTAAAATGTTATTGAATTCTATTTAGTGTGTGAGCGCAGTAACTGTGGGTTTTAGATTAATCATTGCTATGTCAACTATATACTTGAATATACACAGGGTGTTTGAAAGAGTTTTCCACATTCTTACAGGGTATAATATTGGTCAAAACTAGAAAATGGTTGTACATACATATGTCCAGTAACAAATACTTGTTGAGATACAAGCCATTGTTACTTACAATACTATCTGTCTACTCACTCTACAGGAAGTACCCAATTTGTTTAACTCTCATTCTCATGCATCCTCCAAGCCCTTGTTCTCAAAGAATCATGAGCTCTTATGAACACATTTGGCTACCCTTGGAGTTGGTCACACATCTCTGTCATGTGCGTTTATTTTTGGTGGGTGAGGAATAAATAAGAGACTTTAAATGTCCCCATAGCCAGAAATCTAAGGGATTATCATCAGGTGAAGGCAGAGGCCATGGTACTAGGCCTCCTTGAGTAATACACTGCTCATTAAACATTTACATTACGTGCTGTCACATCAGGTGTAGAGCATTGGGTGGTGCACCATCATTCAGAAACCATATATGAGTGATCAAAATGTTTCCATTCAAAGGCCATACTAATCTCTTGCCTACATGTCAGGGCTTATATACCTGCACTGGAGTCACACTGTGTTGTATATATGCTGCAGCAATTTCCTCAAACAGAGATTTTATATCACCCCTTATACATTGTCTTTCTACAAGGGTAACAATTCCAATAATGTGGATAATTTGTCATGAATAAATTGGTGTCCAGTAAAGAGTATGAGCCTATAATTCTATCATCAATGATTTCTTCCCATAAATGCATGAGATTTTACATCCGTCTACATACGGTTACTGTGGTAATCTTTTATTCCACTCCATGTGCATCCCACCTCAACTGCAAAATAAAATGTGATCTGTGAACCTTCAGCATTTTTTCTTAGAACCCACTGAAAGTACTGCAATCTGACATGGTAGTTTTATACTATGTACATTGTAAATGAGATGGATAAAGTAACTGCTCAGGCAGAAATTATCACAGAGGAGCATGATGTATGCCTTCAGACACCACAATTTCCTGCACGCCTTTGTCAGGATTATGGTCTACTTGCTGCAACTCTCACTCTTCCATATCCAACATGAAAACTGTATAACAACTATTGCAAACACTTGTTCTTGTTGCAAGTGTTACAATGTCTGATAGTTATGTGAACATCTGGCCGAACATTTTTCTGATGTGATATGCCATTGAGGGTGTCATTTACCATACATGAGAATTGATTCTTGATTAATTCCATTGATTGAACCATGGCATAATGCCATTTCTGCCTTTTTCCATGTAAATTCACTTTTTACTTCAGTCACACTTCTCAGAATCACTAATCTTGGTCTGATGCCAGTGTAAACTCAAAACAATATGTATGGAATGACTGATATAGAAGACAATGATAAATATTGCTTCTGAGCGCAGCATCACAACTAAATGACTAGGTGTGGAAAAAACCACAACCAGCAAGTAATTTGCTTTGCATGCAACCTGGGAGACAGACAACACTACAGAGCACTGACCATTGTTGTCACAAGTAGCATGTTCCACATCATAACAAGTATTTATTCCTGGATGTCTGTCCATAACACTTTCTTGTAAGAATATGGGACTTCTTCGCATTACTGTCATCAGTGTGTTTGGTGTGTGTCCCATAGAAGTTTACATATTTATATTTTTGGACATGAATTTATGATGGAACACACACTGTACGTTAACATGCCTGACTTTTTAGAATTGTCTACATAAATACAATCAGTGATGATATACACTCCTGGAAATGGAAAAAAGAACACATTGACACCGGTGTGTCAGACCCACCATACTTGCTCCGGACACTGCGAGAGGGCTGTACAAGCAATGATCACACGCACGGCACAGCGGACACACCAGGAACCGCGGTGTTGGCCGCCGAATGGCGCTAGCTGTGCAGCATTTGTGCACCGCCGCCGTCAGTGTCAGCCAGTTTGCCATGGCATACGGAGCTCCGTCGCAGTCTTTAACACTGGTAGCATGCCGCGACAGCGTGGACGTGAACCGTATGTGCAGTTGACGGACTTTGAGCGAGGGCGTATAGTGGGCATGCGGGAGGCCGGGTGGACGTACCGCCGAATTGCTCAACACGTGGGGCGTGAGGTCTCCACAGTACATCGATGTTGTCGCCAGTGGTCGGCGGAAGGTGCACGTGCCCGTCGACCTGGGACTGGACCGCAGCGACGCACGGATGCACGCCAAGACCGTAGGATCCTACGCAGTGCCGTAGGGGACCGCACCGCCACTTCCCAGCAAATTAGGGACACTGTTGCTCCTGGGGTATCGGCGAGGACCATTCACAACCGTCTCCATGAAGCTGGGCTACGGTCCCGCACACCGTTAGGCCGTCTTCCGCTCACGCCCCAACATCGTGCAGCCCGCCTCCAGTAGTGTCGCGACAGGCGTGAATGGAGGGACGAATGGAGACGTGTCGTCTTCAGCGATGAGAGTCGCTTCTGCCTTGGGGCCAATGATGGCC